>NC_142373.1:915850-1085850 GCF_059441005.1 Hippichthys cyanospilos
AAGCAATGTGATACTTTGTAATATCAACATGCGGTACAATAGTTGACACATAGCAAGAACACAAAATAAAGATTACATCGAAGATCTTTTCAATATTATACAAAAAAACAAATTAAACCCCTGGCTGTAGTTTTTGACAATTGCACGGGAACTTTTTGTCCATGGCTGCGACATGAACACACGTGGAGTCAGGCGCACTCACATATAAAAGTAAGAAATGAGTGTAAGCTGTAATTCGTACAGGGCTGATGTGAATGTGTGTGACAGGCCAAATCCAATAGCAGCGGCGGGGCTGACAGGCCTGACATGAGTCTTGCCTCGCCGGCCCCCTTAATTATGCATGGCCCAGTGTTTCCCCCGCATCTTAATTGAATCACACTGTCTGAAACTTGTTATTTCCAATTTGTTGCATTTGATTTCTGACATCGGTGCGGTTCCGTCATGCATTATGCAGATGGCAGGACCTTTTAATTGCCAGCGTTATTAAAATAAAACTAATTGCAGATGATTAAAATGTGACGAGGAAGCTGAAGAGTTTGGGGGGGTGCGGTATATTGGCTCGGGCCAAACAATGATTGGTTGTCAGTCCTGTCACAGGAGTTGTTGTGTTGTGATTGGAACTGTCACTTTGGCTGGAATACGTTGTGGGGGTAAATGAAGCGACATGATGTGGACTAACACCAACATAAGGGTGATGTTCTTTAGCTGCTGACGTTTCCATATATATATTTGTAGAACCAGAAATAATTGTTACTAACCAACAAGTGTTGACCCTACAAATGTGTTCTAATTTCAAGTTGATATTTTTCTAGTACAACAATTGTTGAGCGCTGAGAATTAGGACAAGCGGAACTGTGACTTAAAAGGCCAGTTCTCTCAGACTGTTCATACAGTATGTTAACATGTCAATGCTAAATTTTGGTTCCTCGTTAACTGGCTGGAAGAAGCACAGACGAAGGAAGACAGTGCATGCACAGCGTGTAGCCCATCTCTGATGCTAACATACTATCCATGCTAACATACTATCTATGTTAGCATCTGCTTCATTATGTGTGTTTTTTTTTTTTTTTAAATCCATTATTTGCTGAAATACTGACACTGTTTATATGGTCAGATTGAAGCAATATGTCAATATTTTGTATGGTCAGATTGAAGCAATAAAAGCAATACTTTGGCATAATAATGTGACATCTTGGTGCCAATTGACCTATGGAGAAGTGAATTGTGTGGCTTCAGTTACATAGCAGAAGTGCTTTGCTGCCATCTGTGTGGCACTTTGGTGCTAAAGAACTACTGTGATCAAGTGAGTTGGAGTTTCATCTTACAATAAATAATACTTCATCCATCAATTGGCAGGTACAAACATTTTTATGGGTGGAATCGGTCTCTACCCTCAATGAATAGCTAGAGTTCAATGTAATTTATTTATTGTGTCTATTAAGCATAAGACATTTTCTTATGTCACTGTCATTTTATTTTATTTTTCATCCACGTGATCACAGGTACCATTCTGTGGTGGTTTGACCTAAGAAAGTAAAAAACAAACAACTCTGTCAAATATTTACTGTCAAGGCATTTAATGTAACACATGATGATAGCTTGAACTCAAGTTTTGTTTGACTTTTTGGACATCCCATTCATACCTCTGCACCATTATTTCTCATCACACAACTATTTTTACTTTCATTGATTTGCTCTTTGCGCTTTTTGATCAGATCTTTTTCCTGAAATAGTTTGACACCCCCATTTAATTCTTAGAAAATTACTTTCAAATTGCCCAATGTGGATGAGGAGGATCTATAGACACGGACAAAAATGAACAATCATTGAAATTGAATCTATTCTTGTGCATTGTCAGGTAAAAGTAATAAATTATTTGGGTCAGTGTGAGCCTGCCCCAAACAAGTTAAATCAATCAATATGGCCTGAACATTTAACTAAAAAATAATTGCAGTGATGAGTGTTTCAAGAAACTCCATTTGCTTTGGTACCCTTTTTACTCACTACAAACCACTTTCGATTGAGCAGTTGTTGATTACAAAATGTCCCAAATGAACAGTCTGCTTGACTAAATTATTCTTATCACTGCAAAATGTCCCATTTACACTGTAGACCTTGATTGGTTTTTCCCAAGCCAATCTAGACCTCTTAAATAGGGCAGCGTGAGAACAATTTACAGGTCACCTTAATACTTTGAGGAGTTATGAGCCAGGAACGATGCAATTAAAAGACTTGAGATGAACCTTAATGTCACAATTTGGCCCAAATCGTTTAAACTTGCACTTTTCGGGTCCTGTTTAAAAAAAAATAATAAAAAAATTAACAACAAAGTATAGCAATGCAAATGCTTTGTCGCCAGATTATTATGATCAATAATAAACGCAGAACAACTGCATGTGAAAAAGAACTTTATTTATCATAGGTGTTTTAGGATCTAGCAACACAAAATAATCCAACAATAGTCAACAACCACTAAGTTTTTTTCTTTAATTCGGTTCTCACCAAAGGCAAAATGGCCCAAAATGATCCGATGGTCACAATTTATTCAAAAATATTTCAGTCGACATGTTTATAAACAAAAGTACATCATATAGTAACAGTTAAATAGGTAAAGTCTGGTTAAAGAAATACTGCCTCTATTTCATAATTTGAAACAAGTACTAAATAGAATTAAAAAATGTATCAAAAAAAGTCTTAGTTTCTCATACAGCAAGAAACCTGTTTATGATAAATAACATCAAGAACTGCCTTCATTGTGATTGTTTTATTAATTAAAAACATTTATGTCAAGTAGGACTTTTTTCCCATAAAACCTTCATTATGTAAACATTATTGTCAAAATTGCACTTCCAATAAAATATTGGCAACAATTGTCACTTTGAGGTTGATGCGTTTTCATTACCGGCTGCTGACTGTACAGAGAGTGAGAAAGTAACTTGTAAATGCCTTTCTCTATTGTTACTTTTTAAATCAAGCAATCAGTAATGAAGTTACTTTGTCAAGGTAAATGTGACACTGCTGAAAATAAAAGCTTATTTCAATAAAGTCGGCAATTTGCGTGAGGCAACACAAGCCATCTTGTGAGGGATTGAACAAGTGACTTGTGCCTGCAGGGCACTTCAGCGCGGCACCTGACTGTACAGCGGGGATCCTCAAGGCTGCGCTGCGTACGGGACCTCGCAAATGTCTGCTAGTCATTACCACACGTGAGGAGGAGGAGGTAGGTGGGGGTTTCACTTTGGTTTCTTGAATGCTCAATCAATTCAATAGGACAGCTTAAGTTTCTCTCTTCCTGACGCTCGGAGCACATTTGAGAGCCCACGGGCGCTGGCGGGCTACATTCAAAGGCCTCACTCAAAAGAACAGTCGTTTCACCTTGGAGGG
Source organism: Hippichthys cyanospilos (assembly GCF_059441005.1). Lineage (NCBI taxonomy): Eukaryota > Metazoa > Chordata > Actinopteri > Syngnathiformes > Syngnathidae > Hippichthys > Hippichthys cyanospilos. The sequence continues at coordinate 919,235 of NC_142373.1, forward strand.
AGCAGCACATAAGATGTGTCGTACCGGGAAAGACAGAACAGTTTGACGCGTAAAGGTACTGAAACAAAGTTGATCATAGACTTCCTCGAGCACTCAGGTTTATTGCAGCAAAATCACATCCCATCGCCAGTGGCAGCATGGAGCAATATCCAAATACAATACTTGGATATTGTACTTTAATCGAATTTTCAACCCATAAGTGCGCTGCGGTTGTGGAGGTGCTTTCAAAAATATATTTAAGATGATGATGCTAATGAACACTGTTGTCATCATTATAAGTGAACTAAAAATGACATCCAACACACATGTGGCGAGCTCAGAATCCTTCTGCCTAAAATTCACCAAATCATATGATGCCACACCACACCTGGTCTAATTTCTAATTTGCCTGATCTAAATTCTAGTCTGGGAAATGTAATAGAGCGGTACGGTGAAAAAATAGTTATCTGCCTTACATATCAGAGTCCTGAGTTCAATTCCAACTCGCTCTGGCCTTCCTGTGTGGAGTTTGCATGTTCTCCCTGTGCTTGTGTGGGTTCCCTCCAGCTTTCTCCTGAATTCCAAAAAGATGTATGGTGCCACTAGGTGTATTGCACATGCTAAATTGTCCTCAAGTGTGATATAGTGCGTTAATGGTTGTTCGTCCCTGTGTGCCCTGCGTGTTGGCTGCAACCAGTTCAGATGAGCGTCTATTGAAAATGGATGGATGGATGTACCGTCTTTTCCGCACTATAAGGCACACCGGATTATAAGGCGCACCCTCAATTAATGACATAGTTTAAAACTTTTTCAATCACAATATAGTAATATTCAAAGCAATAACAATAATAACTCAATAGCATAATAACTCAATGTCAATATGACCAAACTTGTTCAACTGTAAACACACAAAAGAAACAGATAATATCTATTCATTCCTCATCTATGAATCCCAATCTCAATATTGATCCATATATAAGGCGCACCATCAGCTTTAAAAAAAAAAGGCTCTTAGGTGCGCCTTATAGTGCGGAAAATACGGTAATAGAAAACACCCGTAGTCTATTGGAATACTCAACAAGGCGCAATGCTGTCTGCCAAATTCCAAAATTTGACATTTGCGTGAAAATTGTATGAAAATGTGTAGTTTTGTGTAGTGCACTATTCTACCAAAATATTAGTCTAAGATTATTTTAAGTAAATTTATTCTATTTTTACTTGCATGGTTTCATTTATACATGCTAAGCAGTATTGTAGCCAACCTGCTCAAGCCAACAAGGTTTCTTTCATTGTTGAGTTTTTTTTTTTTTTTCTTTTTCTTGTTCCACCTGGGTGACTGCCAAAACTCATTTATGGAGACAACAATTAGAGTCATGTTCCATCCAAGTTGGGTGGGGCTGGTGCCGTCAGCCACCAGGAGAAGGGAAGCGACACTGACAGCGAGTATTAAGTGATCCGTTTGGATTTGGCATGGTGTTGCCAACCTTGTACTGGCTACCGTAGACAAAGACGATGCAGAGTAAATTGGAGGCCAAACACCTCCGCAGTCATATTTGAAATAAGCCACTACTGAGTCATTCCCATTTTTTTCTGACTAGCATGGACGCCTTGTGTCCTGGCATCAATAACAATGAATACATCTGTGCGTGATTTTCTAAAGATGGATGGCAGTATAGGAAATCACCTGGCACTCGACACACAAAATATCCAATGGATGAAAGACCTTTTTATTTTTGTATTTTATTGCACCATGTTGAGGCCAAAATTACACATGACATTGTGATCCTCTGCAACTTGCCTCGGATGCACACTTAACAAATCTAAAACATACAGTAGGTTGTCAGACATTTTGGCGTGACTCTTTGATTTGCTACATTCCCTAAACTGAAACTAATACTGCAGGAAAGGTACTTGGATTTATTGGTTTAATTAGTTCCAGCACTAAGCTCATAACTCAATTTAATCGTATGTAAAATTCATTTTCCCCACTGAAATGAGCTGGTAATCTTTTATCCATTCCAATCTCCCAAAATAACACCACTTTTTGTGCATGCCTTTTTGTAAAATAAAGCATTACAATTTTAAAACGTAAATAATAAAAACTTAATCAAACACAATGAAAGACAATGTAAAGAAATACTATTTTCAGATGAGTCAGATTTGTTAGTTGTGATCAAGTAATTAACATTGTGATTATAGTGTTTATTTTTTAAAATTGTATTAATCTAATTTTTAATCTCTAACCTGAGAGGCTCCTGTTACGGATGGGAAGGCAGAAGGAAGACGTAAAAATGGGAGCGCATGTGAGATTTGTTGTTGATGAAAGTTGTTAACGTTAAATGTAATACCCTAATAGCCCCTTTGATGAAGGTGGTGTGACATATATTCTTTGTTTTTGGAGTGTGGGTGGAAGCCGGAGTGCCCGGAGAGGACCAACACAGGAGAACATGCAAACTCCACAAAAGAAGGCCAGAGCGAGGTGGAATTAACCCGGGACTCTGAACTGTGAGGTGGATGTGCTACAGTAAGCACTCTTCCACGATGTTACTAAATGTAAAAAAAAAAAAAAAAAAATGTTGTTCGTCTTTGTGTGCCTGGCAATTGGCCGGCAACCAGTTCAGGGTGTGTCCCACCTACTGCCCGAAGAGAGCTGGGATAGGCACCGGCAAGCCAGTGACCCTAGTGAGAATAAGGAGTCAAGATAATGGATTGATTTTTAGTTGAGATTAAAAAGAGATTAATTAGATGAATTTATCCCATAGATTAAATATACCTTTTTTATAGCATCTAGTGTAAATTATTCTATAAATAACAATCTTAAAGTCACTTGATTAAGACACAGCATCCCATTCCACCACAAACATTTCCTCATTTCGTACAAGCTGTAGGAATAGGTCTCCATATTCGTATCCATCTGAATTAATGTGTGATGCCCAGTAAAAAGTTGTTTGCAGAGACGGGCTGAGACAAGTGCTGGAATTTTCATAACAAGCACACAGTTTGGCACAGTTAGAAATTGATGGTTTGTGCTTTTATAGGAATTAAGGTAGCCAACCTGTTGCGCAGACAATTGAAGCATCTCTCATTCTGTTTAAAAGCGTTCCTTGTCATGACTGTCACAGGAAATGATTTGCAGGAGGTACAAAGTAAATTTGGAAGGAAATGCAATCAGCCCTTACACTAATCTAAGATCCATGGATGGATGGATGTGAAGCACAGACTTCAATTATTACTAATCACGATTATTATATTGTGTTGATTTTATTATATATATTGATGATCATATTTTATACTATATAGTATTATATACTATATTATATACTATTATTCACGACCTCAGCTTACGGTTGCAAAGTGGATTCTTGATACCAGCTTCCCTCCCTAATTGTAAATATCCGTGTGTGTCACATGTGATCACTCCGCAGTGTTGTATGCATCTTCCATTGTGCTCCAGAGAGTTTATTTTGAAGCCAATCTGTTTCACCACTCTTTGGTTTGCTCCATTTCTCCTAAACACAGTAGTTTTGTTTCAAATACATCGCCACTTGAACATTGGTACAAACAAAGGGAATCTCCATCTGGAGTCGAATATATAAATACCACCAACCATTAATTTGTGGGAAATGTGTATTTTATTTCCAAATGGCATGTGTTTGCCACATGAATTGATTTGTTAAAACTGTCATAATGGCACATCATTCAAAGTACACAGGCTGAAGTTGAGACATCTGTCTGGCTTTTTCAGGAAATGTGAAAGTGGAGACAAGTTCATTCCTTACTTGTGGCTTCCCCATCGGGTGGTTCTCGCCATAATTGCTGTCAATATCTCCCAAGCAAATATCCCACCCAAGGAGCAAAAAGCTGTGAGGTGGCTTCCTCACCAGGCCTCTGGAGGATTATTTGCCGAATGCCAACTTACACCAAACCTCCAAACACAACTCCACGCACTTCTCCTCCCTCTTTGTTGTTACCTCTTATTGTCACCATCCCGACAACATTCCGCATGCGGGAGGAATGAGAAGGCTGCGAGCCGATGGCGCTCAGAAACAGAGAAGCGGGTAATTGAGAAGATTACGCTCGACAAGCCAGCAAGGATTTGATGATGTGAAGGGTTTTTCAAGTGGTGAAAGTTTGCCTCCCGACTGTCGCGCGACGGGTATAAGACACAAAGGCCTTTCCCACCCCCACCCCTAAAAAGACACGAAGATGTTGACATGTGTTTACTCCACATGCCTTGTCAACCACTTTGGCAGATTCACATCCAAGCGCCTCGACTTTCCTCATGAAGGCGCCATCATACTGACACTCTTGACATTTTAAGTGCATTTGGAACATGTCCTATATATCAGGGAACCTCTAAAGCTGAACAGGGACATTTTTTCAATCTCCAAACATTTTTTCTTTACCACAGGCGATAATGGAAATAAATAAATCCATTACAGTCAAACTGTGACAGTCATAAAACAGGTCATGTATTTTAAGACTAAAGGTTAGTGACCCACTGTTTATTTGACATATTAAAACAAGACACACCGATAACTTTCAAGACAAAATAGGAAATGCTAAAAAGGCATATCTACTTATACCAAAAGGGAATCTGAACTATGGCCAGATACCAAGTCTGGGACAAACAAAACACCATTTTTAATCAAAGTCCAATCATGGTGGAAAATTACCCGTTTGCCCACTGTATCTCTTCAGTTTGCTTACCATTTTTAGTTCATCACAGGCATATTGGATGCTCTTTAAGGTTTTAACACAATCATAATCCAGTACAAAATGTCTTTATTAAAAGAAAAAAAAGAAAAAAACCCACATGAGAAACTTGTAAAAATAATATTACCCAAACATTAAACATGCGGACGAGTAAACAGGTTGAGAATAAGTGAGTTGATCCCTCCTTGTTGGCAAACATTACAATTGTCTTCAAGAGTAGACCACAAAGGTCACATCTCCTCCCGGGGTGGAAAGCTGCAGGAAATTGCCGGCATTAGGGAGATGTATTGGTGTGAAAAGATCCAATGACATGTCGCTTAACAGGCCAGCTTGGCGCTATTTGTTCCTCCTTGCGCTGCTTCGCGCGCTCTAAAGCACTTGAACACGATTGCTTTATTCATCTCTAGATACAAATAATTCCTTCATTGATTTGAGCTGTTTGGAAAGTTTTGGAAAGGTCTCCAAGATTCTCTCCGATGATTCTTCACTGCATTCACTGCTCTATTATTGTTTTGGGCGCAAACACCTCAGTGACATATTCTTTAAATAATTAGGTGACTTAATCTGTGTCGTCTCACATGATTGACATTTTTAATTTAAGTTTTGGTGTTAAATTGTAGCTATTCTGAATGAAAAGACATTTCAAGAAGTACAGTGAAACAGTAATCTGTGCAGTTTGTATCCTGAATCAATCTTATAGTGAATCACATTTTTCATGTAAATTGTCTGATTTGTTCCAAGCTCGAAGTAAACAGCATATTAAATTTGATAATATTGTGCCTTCCCTTTCAAAAAATGTGATGTTGTGTACATGTCAGGCAAACGACAGAAAAAAAATGACTGTAAACAATCATTTTAATTCCATTTTAACTTTTTTTGATAAAATAAAGGCTTTTGCATCCACAATAATCGGAAAGCTCTCTTTTAGCAATTTATGGGAAGCGTTAGCACATTAGCACAGCGCTGGCAGCTTCCCCACGTCATATCAAGGAATGAATGCAAGCCGTCCTCTTAAATCTATCGAAGCACCCGAGTGAAGCCTTGAAATCTAGTGGTGGGCCTACTTGCTGCCATGTCACTTTACCTGCGTTTTCTTTCGATCGCACACTCATGAGACCGTGAATAATGACCCTGGCCTTAGAATGATGGCGAGAAAGCTTTACAATAGCAAGCTGTACTGTACAACACAGCCAATAGGAGAGCAGGACAATGAATGTGACGGATTCTAACAAATGGGAGAGCAGGATACTCTACGGGTTGAAAGCTGTGCTCTCTTCACCGTACTTATGATTAGCGTCTTTTAAGCTTTTTTTTTTTAAATCAATTTCACTTTAAAATGTTTTGAATTACTTTCTTTGCTGTTTCATTGTATTTAAATCCTTAGTTTGTAAATGTGTTTACATGCTGTCAGTGTCACCGCTGTTGTTCACCAACAGATTTGGAGGTAGGCTTGCTATTTTCAATTGAGTTTCAGGTATCATTGGCTAAAATGTGAAGCCATCTGTATTTAATTGCTTGTGTTTTGGGGGGATGAAATTTGAATTGGGTTTTAGCTCGTTTCTATTTATATAGTCAAAATACATTCTGTGCAGTATGTCTCGACAACAATATTGTAGGTTGATTTTAAACTTAACATTCATGGCTTATGCAAAAAAAAAAAAAAAACTTTTATCCGTTTACCTTGATACTATCATTTAACTCTCCTTAGCTATTGTAAACATGTCTTCCTTTACGAAATAAAGATATATTTAGAAATTTATTGTATATGTGTTACAATAATTTTCTCAATGTAGTATATGTAAATATATGTAATTCTATATTAATAATACATATATTATGTAATATTAGAAATTAGACATTCATATAATACTCTACTATATCGCAATATATCGCAAAATATATGAAAAATGCTGTTTTCCATACGTGACAATATATTGCAATTTACTTGCAACTATAACATATGGGAATATATTGCTGAATGTACTGTATCACATTTGTATTGCATTGCAATATAATCGTTGTTTTCTTAGGGCTGTGTCTCACCTATCCAGAAATTTGCTATTTGTGCAAAACATCAATTCACAATTTAGCTAATTTTCAAATTGTCAAATTTTAAAAAATGATGTATTCATCAAATGAATTAATTTTCTCGCCTAGGACTACGCTGATGGAGAAAACCTTAATCAACACATTTGAATGAGTCATGACAGTTAATGAGTTTTTAAGCAGCCTCCTCTTGTCAATAAACGTACAAATTGATTTTATTTGGCCTTTCAGAAAAGCATTACTTTGAAATGCCTTGGCTTTGATGAGAAATGAATGAATGCGTCCAAGATGTGTGTTTTCTGCTTGATGCATATTCTAATTGCTGAGCGCAATCACTCCCTCACTCCCACTGATGAGCGGCCGCAGAGATGTTGACCTTGCGGCGCGCGTGAATCGATGGCAAGTTGATAAAGCCAAGTTCATTGCTGCCTAACGCAAAACAAAGCTGATTTGTTTACCTAGCATAGCCGCCTCGCGTCAGTCCCATTAGGGGGATGATTTATAGAGCAGAGCCCAATGAAATTGTTTAAAGCAGATTAGGTGGAGCCCAACGATCAGCACTAATATGACAAGCTGATGTGGCGTGACAGGTAACCAAGCAAACAAGTTCCTGAAATTCAGATTGCATTAGAATCCTAATAATCCTGCAGGGAGCAGCAGATTTAATCAAGACAGGAGGACGGCGGAAGAGAGGAAGGAATATAGGAAGCTGCTTTTGCTGCTGCACAGGAAAATGGAATGCTGCTACTTTTTTTTTTTTCAATTTACCCGTCAGAACCCATTATTCAGTCAGAGTGAAAAGGAATGACAGTACAAAGCAAAGAAGATTAAGATATGGAGAGCTGTGTTTATGCTACAATTGATGAGCTATTGTTTGTTATGCCAAGTTTTTATTTTATTTTTTTTCTTCCATTTTGTGGACAAAGAACAGCATGTGTTGCTTGACGACAAACAACTGAAGATTCACCGGCATATGAACATCAGGCTTTTATGTGTGTGGTAAATAAGACACTGAGGTGTATGTTAACTTCAGAAATTATTAGAAGAATCACCACCATATTTTGGATTGTGAGTGTGATTGTGAGTCACTCTAGTGACTGAAAGAGTCAGACATTATTACCGTAACATTAAACATATTGGGTCCAGTGGTTCTAATGGTGCAGTGGTTGAAGTTGACATAAGTAGTAATAAAATTTTCACAGAAACTTTGGTGAAGACTGATTTATGACTTTGAATGATATGAAGCTTGTTTACATTAAGCACTTGTTTACCATGCATTGGGAACTAGCTTTGACTGGTTTCTCTGTCTGCTTTAAGCTTAAGAAGACTGTCTAACCTCTTTCAACAAACTTCTGATCACAGAGTTCAGAAAATAAGGCTGTTGCCTGACTTATTTTTCTTTTTGTCCTCTTCCTATCGGACATGACCAAAATGCAGAACGGAAAGATTTTCTCTTCTAAGTGGCCACAACTGCCGTACTCTCATTGTTTTGGCTTGTAATTGTTAAAGGAAGTGGTCTACGGCGTAGACTCTACGCAAACAGTTATGAGGTAAACAATGCATTGGTCACATCATACCATGATTTAGGCAAAGGCTAATGGCAAGTACCAATTTGGTAGATAAGCTCTTGAATTTAATCAACTAGTCAATTTAGATCTGATTCTGATAGTCCGCTTGCAAACTTGGGAATAGGAAGTACAAACATTAGTTTTCACACGTGGGTAGGAAAAGTAGAAAGAAAGATCCAGAAACTACAAATTGAATCAAAGTACTGTACAGATAAAGTAGAACGTGCAAAATGTCATTGCTTTGGTTTTCAATGTTCTAGTAACTTAAGATTTGTATCCCAATATCAAATATCTCACAACGACTATTTGTTTAATCATGCCTTACAATATGTATCCAGAGTATATTGCGTTGCAGCAAATAGGAATATTAATGCAATTTAAAATGCAAGGTTTCCTTTCTCACAATGATGAAAGACTTCCTTAATGGTATTTATATTGTGCTCCAGTGAAATCTTGTTTAAGGTCATACTACAACATGCAGTATTTAAAACTAGCAAACCAATCAAGGAAGGCGCTTTAAAACTGCTAATATCCCTGAAAGTTTCTACATATTCATCACTTGCCTCAGTGTCCTGTTTATTTGAAAATAATGAGCCCAAAATGAGAACTAACACCGTATCCCTCCTTGGACAGCCGATGGTGTGTAAATGATGGCATTAATGTTTAACTAAGGCACATTCTCAGGGTATTTTTGAATGTGAACAATAATTATTCTTTTCAGACAATATACAATTTCTAGCTTGTTTAGTACATGTATTATGCAAGTTTTAATATCTCATCTTCCCAGGGAGCAGTTACAATCCACTCATGGTGATCACTTGAAACCAAACAAATGAAATTGGGAACTTGCAGGAATTTATGTAATTTGGCACAGGAATTTAAGTGTGATGGGGCAACTTACAGTGGGGCCAAAAAGAAAAATAACAATAAAAAATGGCATATACAGTAAGTTCAAACAGGAGATGTTGATAATAGAATCTAAATCATTGCCGTGTGTGATTTTTTATTTTTTTAGTACTGTTTTTCAAATGACTGGCCTTCTGGAACGCCTCAAACATTACCCATTTTTTGGTGAATGCTGGTCAAAAATGTACAGCGTTATATTTATGGAGCCTGAGTGCACCCCATAAAAACCCACATTTTCGCATCCTGGAAGGTTAGGGGGAAAAAAATCCTTCTTCACCATTTCGGTTCAGTATTCATCACTCGAAATAAAATGTGTCATGTTTGATGTTTGGTTAACAGAATAGTACTACTAGGCAAATGAGCCTCAATGAATCCAAATTGCAAATCTCATTATTATTAATTTTATTTCACGCCATCTAGCATCAAGAGATAATTTTGAGGACTCATCAAAAGCACGTTAAGGTGAATTGTTTTTATAAATTTGACATGTTTTTCGAGATGACCCTGTTTGCCCATTTTTGAGTTATATTCTCCAAACCAGAAGTTTTGTCTCACATTTGAAGAAAATGATAAGCTAGCTCCTATCTTAACCGCTAACCCCTTTGCTGCTAAGCAGAAGTTAGTCACATATGATTGCTATGTTTGGAGCTGTATAATGCTCCTGTTTTCATCACTCTAAGGCTGAGTAAGAAAGTTTAGAAAAAAAGTTTTCCCATTTACTTAGTGTCCCAAAGGTTTCCTTCCTAATCTTGAAATCACACACTCCATCTCTATCTTGGTAGAGCAGACAGTCTGATCCAACTCAGGGGATGGACATGTTGCCACTTGCTGTCTACTAAAAATTGCATCACAATGGCTCATGGCTCAGCATTTTGATGAATACAACTTCCACAAATGCAATATTAACGAGAATGCTGTGTTTAGACGAGTAGCAATGCAAAGAACATATTATTTGATAGATTTTTTGGCAGGACTCTCCTTTTATAGTCTTCAAAAGGTGAGGTTTCGCGGTCTGTAAAAGTACAAATAAACACACGAGGAAACAACCTAGCTAGGATCATTTCCGTCACAAAATGTTGAGCGTGCAAGTCTTCCTATGCATGTCTTGGCTCACAGAAATCGTTGGCAAAACTTTTCCTAACATGCACACTTGATTAATCCTCACTGCATACATGTCAGCATTTCCCTATGATGAAGGGACATGGTGCTGGTGTGAAAGATTTCAGACGGAGATCTAATTAGGCAGTGCATGGGCCTGTTTCTCAACCGCTTCTAATGAGCGGGATGGTATGTTTACAATGAACGGCGCGTGTCATGGTGAGGCCGGAGTGGAAGCATATAGAGTGCGACGAGGGCCAAAGAGGCATTTCTTTCTTTTTTTTTTTTTTCCCCTTCCGAGTGCAACTGTGCACCTGTGAATCCCCCAACACTATGAAAGCAGGCCTCGTTTGATGTGCTATTCTTTTCATGTGCAGGAATGGGAGGGACCGAGGAGTAGGGACCCAGTTGAAAACAGGCAGGGGGACTCGGGAGGAGTCTATTAGATGCTTTAATAATGTTAATTAGTGAATAATAGCATTAGTAATGAGGAAGTGGCTGTATTTTATTCATGTGATCATCTCGCGCTCTCGCTAATTCTCTCCTTGAGCAGTCAACAAGGGACCTCACGAAACGCAAACAAGCACACACATTCACAAAAAGTTGAACATGAGTTGCTATTCTAGCCAGACATGAATAATGATGCATCTACACGGGCTGTTTTAAGATGTAATTTTGCAATGCTCATAGTAAGATATCTGTCTACCAGATAAGTTTATAGCATCTCAGCTATATCAGACGTCTGAAAAGCAGCAGAAATTTACTCAGCTAAACACGTTGAAGTAACATTAAAGGGTGAGATAACATGAATATTTATACGCATTGATAAAAATATACAGGAAGTCCTCCGTCTATGGCACTGATGTCCATAATTTTGTGTATCACTTGAAGTGCAGTGTAGTCTCTAGCAGCGAATGACAGTATTCACATTTTATATGAATAAAACTTCCAAGCCATGGACATAAAACCATTAAAAGTAAAACACAAAACGAACAAAACCTTCTTACCCTTGTTCCTGTGTGCGGCTTGAATGATGGAAGTTCTTCAATTGCATTGTGATGTTACCGTATATTTTCAGAGTGCTTCATGTCATTATACATTGCAAATGTCATGAGTCAAATGTACAATATGAGAATGCATGGTGAATGTTTTGTAAGCATGAAATGCTGCAGGTCGAGGCGCTGTATCATACATGTGGTCGATATGAAATGGCTCACTTGTAAAAAAAAAAAAAAAAAAAAAATCTAATCTTTTTATGTTGGATAAAAGATCAAAACAAAAAGAAATGTTTCTAAAAGAAACTGTTCATGTTTGTTTGGCACAAACTTTTTGCCCATGTCCACGTATTTTGAAGTATTTCAGGTATGTTTCTTTTGCATACTCCCACTTAGAGAACAAATGTACTTTTTCCTAAATATGGAAATTGAAGTTAGCATAATATAAATTGAAAATACATTGGACTTATATAGCACTTTTTATACCATTATGCTGCTCACAGCACTTTACAAGGACTCACATTCATCCATTCACACATACATCTATGCTCCAACGGAGGCTGCTGCCACATCCACTGGGAAAGAATAAGTGCCCACAAAAAGGCATCCAGTTAGGAATCAAACTCAAAACTTCCTGGTTGGTAGGTAAGCACTTGTATTGAGCTATGTAGCATTAGCACCATGTAGCATTAGCTTCCAAGCTAATTTAAGAAATGGAAACAGACTATAAATTATAAGGCACACTCTCAACAGGTCCATTTATATGGTGCACCGGTTACTAAGTCATATGGGATTAGAAAGTGAATTACTGCACATTAAGGGAAAAACAGTACAGCTAGTGAGTCAAACTTTGTTCAACTTTAAGTTGACATCCATATATATTGTGCACCCAATTATAAGGTGCACCGTTGATTTTTGAGAAAATCAAAACATTTTAAGTGTACCTTTTCTTTTTATTGTTATTATTCTTATTGTTATTATTCGTATTGTAAAAATATCCTTCGAATCTGATTACACTGCTGAACAACTTTTTTTTTATTTAGATACAAAGTCTGTCAATAAGTTTTTGGTCTGGATAAAAATGAATGTGTGCTGTCCATATATATATATATATATATATATATATATATATATATATATATATATATATATATATATATATATATATATATATATATATATATATAAAACCATTTTCTGTGTATTTTCTTCTTCTATTACACAAAGAAATCTACTTCCTTTCAGACATTTCACAGTATTCACTACAGATGAATTTAGTAAAGCGCCTCTCAGTGATTTATGGCCCTCTCGTCTACAGGAAATGAGAGCATGATCAAGCACCACTAAGGCCTTCGATGTGATTTACACAACCACCTGTGCACATGTGCATGCAGCCATATGCACAAATGAACACATGAAGTGTTTTATTTTAACCCAGTGTTGGGGAACCTTTCTTCTATCAGAGACCATTTCTGAAATCCTTTGAGGGCTATACTAAATTTATGAAAGAATATGATACAATGATCAAACAAAGTTTTATTGCACCGTGTTGTGTGTCTTTCTTGGCTGGAGGTTCCTAAACCCTGTCTGAGTTTTTGGACCATGTCCAAAGAGACCAGTGAGTACTGATTTGATGTTCACTGAGAAAAGTCACCGCTAGGGAGTTCTGCATTGGTATACACTCTCCTTGCATAATACCGCCATCCCCATGGTCACCCCCAAAATCTCAGTGTTCTAGCTAGTAACACAAGTACCCCAGAAGTATGTAAAAATTTCTAAATAATCACCCAAGACAGATAGGGTCTGATTAATGCAACATAACCACACAGATAAAAATAGAATCCTAAATTTGTACTTTTCATCGATTTTGCAATGTTGAGATTTGGAGTGAATAATTTAGAGTAGTTGTGGAACCACTCAACCAGGTATGTAGTCGATTAAAAAAAGAAGTACTGAAAGTGACATTTAGATGATCATAATTGTAATACGAAGGCTAATTTACCCACACATTTCACCCACAAACATCACTGGCTTGATCAATAAGTGTGTGCATGCTGCTCCCGATCAGCTGCATTACCGTTTTTTTTTTTCAACAGCACAAAATACCATTCTTTCCTGTTGAAATGTAATGCATACATGTCCCTGCTATTTTGCTGTTCAAAGGCAGATATTCCCCACGTTAACGCGGTTACAGTCAGATTTATGTGAATAGTTAAATCAGTCGGCAGAGCCCCCCCCCCCCCCCCCCCCCCCCCCCGCAGTTATCTTAGCGTGGTCAGCTGTCTAACCAGTACGTTTTTCGACAGCATAGAATCTTTCTGGCTGAAATGTAATTCAGACATTGCGTTTTTCTTGTGCAACTCATGATATTCTCCTCTTTAATGCCGTTCTGATCAGAGTTGATTGATTGAACATTGAACACAATTCTCATAAAAAATAAACAGATCCTAAACAAGAAAATCATTATATATTAATGACCTTAAGTACAATTATATGTTCAAAGGAGTAGGAAGAAGTTCACAACTTATCTGGTACTACTTGTTTTACTTGTACTCCTTGTTTTCTATAAATAAAAGAAAAAAAATTATAATAATAACATGGGAAAATCATGTGACACGGGAATAAAATACAGAAAATAAAAGAAATATCTGTTAATGACAGATCAACAATGAGCACGACGTTTTTGTACAGTAATTAATGTTTACATCTGTCTGTTTCTTTGTAACTTTGTAACTCTAACTGTAAAAGAGTCACACTTTTATAATCTGTTTTCATAATTATTCCATTATTGATCACCTTTTACTGCTATACTCATTTGCTTTATGTTGGTTCTTGTCTTTATTTTTTCTAAATGCACCTTGGCCTCTTAGAGCGTAATAACTTTCCCTAATTTTGAATAGCTTTTTGCACACAGTGGCAAGACTGATTGTTGTAAACTTTGCTCATGATTTATGCTGTTTTAAATTTGACTAGTTCATAGAATTTAAGACTATTTAATTTGATAAACAATTGCTTTGTTGGCTTTGTATATTGTGAACGCTTGATAATTCACAGAGATTTTTTTGTGTGTGTGTCAAGTTAAATGGATAGCCGATCACCTGAGCCCCCCCACCCTTTTTTAAAATTTTTATACTCAAGCCTTTATTGTTACACCAAGCGGGGTCTTCCCTTCTCAGATTTACTTTTCTCTATGTATTAAGTAGGTGCATAAAATGCATTCAGCGGATGCCGGTATGACAGCCAAAAGGAGAGTCAATTTAAAAAACAAAAAAGAAATCGCTGTCATTTATCTAGCAGCTGATTAAGATTATCAAGTAGATTGTCGTCGAGAGGGAAGAGCTTGGAACATCAGTAACATATCCCTGGTGTCAGACAGAAACCTCATAAGTCACATTTAGCTGAATTTAATATATTTTACTATCTTTTTAGATATCTATTTTTTAAATATGTAGAGTCACTAACCTGCATGTATTCAATATCTCTCCTATAACATACCTGGCTCAAATGATGAGCCTGGTTATCATGCTTCTCCAGAGCTTTCTGATGAGCTAATTATTTGAATCAGGTGTGCATGCAGGATACGGTACTGGAGGACCGGAGTTGTATCGTGGGGGCAACAGGCCTTAGCAGGAAAGTCCGGAATCTCCCGAGCCACTTAGCTCAGCTCGATCCCTCGACCAAAAAAACATTTAAAACACATTTATTTCAGCGTATTCAATTACATGCAATTCAGTCGAACTCAAAGCCATCATTGGGTCTTTGTCCCTACCACATATTATTGATTTTAAAAAAGATGACTTCTTGGCAGAGACGCCCCTGCAGATTTTTGGAAAGTCTTTCAAAGTGCCTGAATCTAATGGAAATTGATTAATGAGGTCCAACGTGATCAAGAGCAGGACGAAAGCAATCACCCGAGCTCTTTCTTTTCGGAAGATACCTGACTCTCCATCTCCATCTGGTTGCATAATGAAGTTATGGCTGGGCTCCGTCTTTACAGGTTTGTAAAGATTCTCATTAAGCCCGACCTAATTGTGGGCTGGAACGCAGAGACGGACAACATTGTTTCGTCCAGTGCTACCACCGCACTCTGCTTTCCGCTTTCCGTCAGAACAAAAGGCCCCCCCCACCCCCCACACGCACACAATCAGGAGTGGGAATGGGGGGGTAGCACAGGTCTTAATCAGTGCTTTGCTTAATAGAGCAACACTTCCCAAATATTATTGACCTCATCTGTCTGAATTAGGCTCTAATGGCCTCGCTGGCCATGTATTGTCTTTGCAGCAGCTGCTAATGTACATATATATTAATCCACTCGCCTCCTCTCCTTTCGTAACCGGAGATTGCGCTGTGCCTTCGGAACAAACGGCGCCCTTCACAGAGCGAGGCAGACACAGGTTAGGAAGCCACTAATTAAATGTCAGACTTGACAGATTAAAATTATGAAATTTAAAATCTGCAAGTGGCTCTTTGTCATTGTCAAATTAAGGGGCGCATGGTGCGACGAAGGGGAAGGGGACGGTGAGGCCTAATGGATTGAAAGGGAATGTGCTTTAGCAGCAAGTGGCTGCCAGTGAATAAAGATTCGCCTGCCGCCATCGCTAGTGTGGCTGAATGCTCAATTCCTCCATATTCTTCCCAAGTCAGGTGCTGGAGGGGGCCACTCCTATCCCGACCACTCCGTTTAGATGTTTCATTCCTCTGGCAACACAAATACTCACACTCTGAAAAAGCTATTCCACCTTTTGGCCTCCCACATCCCTGTGTCAGGTGCAATGTTTGCACACGTCACCAGTCACTGTCTCCTTCATTGAGCGTGTTGGAGTCAATTGGGATGGAATTTCGTAGAATCGCTGCTTTAGAATTATTCAAAAAATAACCATAGATCAATATTAACATGAAAACGATCTAAAACTTCCCCATAAGATGTGTTGTCACGGCTATTCCTGCTCGCGCATTTGCTTTCTGTTTCGTCTCTGCCAATTTGCATGCCCCCTTTCAACAAGTTAATGTAGTTTACAGTAAAACAATGTAATGTAATGAATGAATGAATGTAATGAATATAATGTGTCTTATAATAATAACCTTGTGTAACTTATGTATAGAAATGTATTGACATAGAACAGTTCACTGATATTGCATCGTGTGCATTATGGTCCCAAAAATATGGCACAGCGTGTTCACTATTCAGAATGAAAAGAGATAAAAAAATATGCATTAACATTGCTTAGTGTAAATATGACATCATTTTGAGCACATGATAAACCCAATACATACTATAGAAAAGATATATAGATATAAATATGTTTAGGTATACAGTGGTCATCACTTTCACCATTATCTGCGGTTCGACTGGGCGACGGCAAGCATGGAGGAAGTGGTTCTGGAACTTGCTTATTTGGGAAAAGGGCCCTGTAAAATAAAAAAAAAAATAAAACAATACAATGAAAATGGTCAAAACATGGTTTTGAGGTTTTTTTTTTATTACTGGGTGTAAAAAGGATTAAAAATGCTTGACTGTAAATTTGATTATTTTTTTTTTTTTTGGTGTTAAACCTTTCTCATTGGTCATTTAGGGACAGCATTGACTGTACATGGATTATATGGACATTCCCACTCTTTGATGACAACAGACAGCCCCATCTTCGTCACTCGCTCGATGGCCTCTAACCTTTCCAAAAGAGGGCAATGCAAAGACAATGCTGACAATCAAACCCCAAATACAAACTTTTAGGGGTTTAAAGCATTGTCAGGCTGGGCCTCAGTGGACCTAGAGAGTTGGAGGCTCTAATAATAAAAGCGTAATAAAAGTCGCTATGACGTCGAGGCAGCAAACACTCCGCGAGGATCAAACCACCGGCAGCATGAGAAGTGACAAGATCCAATTAAATTTAATTACTCAAGCTACTGGATTCATTTTAACTGACAATTTTGATTAAGGTAGGCGATGCATGCTCAAAGCAAAAAAGCATGTAAACCAAATTGTACCAGAATAACAGTATTAACACAGGTGGACTGACTCTCTGGGTTTAATTAAAGCATGACCCAAAGGACCAGAACTGTAGGACAGCAGTGGTCATGGGGTCTTATCGGTCAGTGGGTAGGTCACGGTGCTGCTTAACCATTTGTAATTAGTGTTTATCATTCTACCTATACCTACAATACATGCCGACCGCAAGATTTTTATATGAAGTTTAGTAAGCTACCTTATTTTGGGGACTATAAACCATGACTTTTTCCTCCTATTTAGAGCGCTGTGGCTTATAGTGCAGTGCAGTTTATATTGTGTTATTTTCGTTTGTTTGTTTTCTTTTCTTTTCTTTTGTGATGTGTAAATTTTATATACAGTACACAGTATATGTGATTTTTTATGTATTTATGATTGTATATGAATTATGTAGAATGTGTCATTATATTCAACCAAAGTTGTATATCAAACAAAGGGAGACAAAAAAGATGCAATTGAAGTATTGATTTCAATTTTGAATTGCTATTTAACCAACAGATATCCATCCATCCATCCATCAATTTTCTATAAATATGTTGGGACGAAACATGCAGGCATGTTCAGTCAATTAAAGAGAGAATATTGTTGTTGGCAGACAATTCCAAAAAAACATAAATTAAAAAAAAATTATATTTCATGTTTTTGCGTAAAGATCTGACGTTATTACCTGCGGCTTGTAGACCAGTGCGGCTTAACCGTGACGAAAATGATTTTTTGCCCATATTTTGCTGCTGCAGCTTATATGCCAGTACGCCTTAAAGTCTGGAAAATATGGTATTTCTTTTTAATGTTAATGTTGAGAAATTATTTTGATGTAGTAACGGACTGCTAATTAACTGGCATTTAATTTCACGGTTTCACTCATATAATGCTACGCTGTGAAAAAAAAATGACCTCAAACTTTTAGGTTACCTCAATCAATTCGTCGTTTTGCAACCGGATCCTAAAAGGGAAGTCAGGAAAATGAATGTCTGGAACAGCGATAGAAGTTAGCGTCATGTGGTGCAGGTTAGTGTTGTAAATTTCATCCCGCCAAATAAGGCACGAATGCGAGGTGACAACTCAATGGCGGATGGCGTGCGTTTGAAAGGTTAGCAGGGAGTCTGAGTGGCAGGAACAGCAGTTAGCCTAAGGTGCTTCACGTTTATAGTCGCACGCTGTGCATACACACACATACGCACACACATGCCTTCTGCTGGGATGAGGCTCATCTGCCTGCCCTCTGGTGTTCTACGGTGTTTTCAAAGCACCTTCAATGTTGTCGTTTGTAAAGTGTCATTGGAAGATGCTCCAACCTATTTTTCATTTTGAGACCAGGCTTTTTATTCCACGTGTAGCAAACTTAGCTTAAACTATGGACGATTACCGTATTTTCCACACCATAAGGCGCACCGGATTATAAGGCGCACACTCAATTAATGACATATTTTAAAACGTTTTCAATCACAATATAGTACTACTCAAAGTAATAACAATAATAACTCAAATAATAACTCTAAACTCTCAATAGCATAATAACTCAATGTCGATGTGACCAACCTTGTTCAACTGTAAACACACAAAAGTAACTGGTAAAGCTTACTTTATCAGTTCATTTCCCATCGACGAATCCAATCCAATCTTGATCCACATATAAGGCGCACCTGATTATAAGGTGCACCATCAACTTTTTAAAAAAAAATTAAGGCTTTTGGGCGCGCCTTATGGTGCGGAAAATACGGTACATAAACAATGACTTGCATATAGTATATGTATGATACCCCAAACCAACATGACACATTATTAAAATTTGTATTTCCTTATATCATGGTCGGCAAGCACATTTTCAGTGTGGGCTCATTTTCAGCCCTTGTTTCACGGCCAGGCCACTTTAGTGTCCAACATTTCATTGAAGTTAGAGAATTTTAGCCTTGTTGTTCATCTAAAATGGCTTCTAAAATCGATTCATCTAAGTCTGAATTACAATCGCATGTGCTTACAAAATTATAATTATTGTTAATTTGAAGAAGTCTGTGAATATCCTTATTTGATTTGGCAAAAGTTTTACGTCTGATGTGCTTGCTGACACAATCCTCTGTATTTATTTCACTGTGTGGTTTCGTGCTATACATGTGACAATAATTCTCTAAAATCTCTATAGTATCCAGGCTTGAGAACAGCACAAAAACAAAAAGAGTTTAGCAGTCTGAACATAAAATATCTTGTCTTAAATTGCCCCAAAACAAAAAACTATTGGTGTTTATACACTGTATATCAGGGATGGGTAATTTAGACTATTGAGCAGGCCATGCTTTTTTCATCACAGAGAACAAGCAAGCTTCACACAGGAAGGCCGGAGGTGGATTTGAACTCGGGTCCCTTATCTGTGAGGCGGACGTGCTACCCACTGTTTCACCGAGTTACCCTCTTTTAAAATATTTCTACTGCAATTTAAACTTTTTGCCTGCTGGCAAATGAAAATATGTGTTTTTGTCAATAACGCAAAACTAATATCCCCAACACATGTCTGGTTTTTTCACATAAAATAACAAGTCATATAAATGATGCCCATTGAAAAGCATTTGGAAAATTGTGTGGGAGCGGAGATCACCACAGTACAAGAGTGGTTAGCGTGTCTGCCTCACAGTTCAGAGCTTCAGGGTTCAGTTCCAGCTCACTCTGACCTTCCTTTGTGGGGTTTGCATGTTCTCCCTGTGACTGCATGGGTTTCCTCCGGGCACTCCAGTTTCCGGAGTCCCCTGGCTACAGCTGGGATAGGCTCCAGTGACCCTTAGGATAAGCGACTATACAAAAAGGATGGATGGATGTATGGATAGTGGGTTGGGAAGGAGGAAGGAGGAGATTTTTTTTAAACTCCCCCAAATTTAAACGACTATTACTGATAAATCTCCTGTATGCGCATTAAAAGAAAATAACAAAAAGAAAAAAAAGACAAAAACGGGAAATTAATTAAATGGCCACCAATTGGTCATGCTTGTAATATACAGTATATCTAGTATGTAAGCGGACATTTCCTTGGTTTGTTTTTGTTTGTTAAGTATTCAGTCAGAAAACAACTGGTAAATAAAAACACAGACAGAGGTAATTTTCTGGGATAAATCTTCAAACACAAATTTCCACTTGCCTTTTCCAACAGCTCTGTATAGACCGTACTTGTTGAGTTCAAAAATGGACTTAATTCATATGGCAGAATCCTTCAGATGTTCTCATTTTCAATTGAATTGCAAGTGCCAAAACAAAAATCTTTATTTGAGAGTACTACCATGTGCCTTCCTCAAGTGGTTTGTGCCTGATTTGAATACACCAAAACAAGGGTCACCGACATGGTTCCCGCAGGCACCACTGGTGCCCTTCGTATTACTCAGTTCCAAAGAATTAGGTCTGTCTCACTTTCAAAAAGTTGGTGATCCCTGCACCAAAACAACAAAAGATTCTGTTATGAGATATCCCTCAGTGATAATCTAAAATTGTTATTTAGTTTGTATTGTTCCTTCTTCAGTGTTCTCCTGCTTTCTTTGATATGGTATCTCTCACTGGTATTATTTTATGCTGTAAATGTTCTCAAACACAGTCATTAATATTATTATTCTATGTGTTAATCCTTACCCCATCTGCGCCACGCGACACCGCTTGATGCTGCTGCGAGTGCACGTGCAAGTATGTGTGCGTGGGTTTGTATGTCTTTGTGTGTGTGTGAGGGGGGTGGCTTTGAGGGGGAGCAGGTCAGGCGGGTCAGACCTGACACCATCTTTAACTCTTATTTACTGTGATTCCACGACAAGACAGATACCAGCTCCCGCGACTCCACTGATGTATGTTAAGCGCGCTCCAAATTACCCGCCTGATGGATCTATTGATGGCCCATTCCGAGCTGTCACCTAGTCTCCATCAGCCTCTCAGTTATCCCCCGCCGCCTCCTCCACCTCCTTCCCCCAGCTAACCCCCTTGTCCCAGCGGGCCTGAATAAGAAATGAGCAAGCAGGCAGGCGGATATATAGAGACCTTTTGTACGCCGCCGTGTGCTGCGTGCTGCAAAGACAATGGTCAAAGTGGGCCATGTCGAAAAAGTAAAGAGCGTTCGGAACACGCAGCCCCATCCCCGGAGATGCTCGGAGGGCAATGTGGATCATGACCACGTCTGCTAACAGCCTTGTCTTACTTATCACATCGTGTCATGTATTCACGGGTGTGTGGGTCTGCTTGAAATTGCCTATTTGTAGTTATTCCTGAACAATTCCAATTTGAAGGACTTACCATGTTCATAACCTCCCAAAATTTTGAATATACATTCTTCTTGTTGAATACTCTTATTTAGTAGGCCTCCCACCATTAAAATAAATAGTTGGCCCTACTTCAGATGCTCTGATTACCTCTAAATACTGTATAGCCACAGTATTTTGTCTGACCACATTCCAAATTTTATGATTGTGCATAGGCTGTCCATCTTTGCTTTTAGAGCTTTGAGTATTATATTTATTATTCTCTGTTGTTCAGGCTTCTGCTCAAGTATCTAGACCTTGTCATGTAGGAAATGAAGTAATTTGCTACAAGTCTTACAAGAATATTACGAATAAGTTGGTATTCAATTTTGAATGATTTCATCATCCAACATTAACTATATTAACAATAAATAAATAAATAAATAAATAAAAAACTTGTTGGGTAATTGGCACATTTCTCATATTCTGGACTTTTGGTTTGGTTAACTTATTGTGAATCTTATAGTGAACTATACTATACTATACTATACTATACTATACTATACTATACTATACTATACTATACTATACTAAGATATTGGAGATACTTAAATACTTGTTGAAATTGTGATATAAAAAATGATCTTTTTCCACAAGCTGCACACTTTTAACATTACATGAAAAAGGCCATATATATATATATATATATATATATATATATATATATATATATATATATATATATATATATGTGTGTGTGTGTCTGTGTATCCCAACGATATTTAAAACTTCTAATGTACACACTTATGCTAGTATGTGACTAGGAAATCCAATGACGCCACGGTGCCTTGAAGACTCCCGAGTGAGTTGCAGCCATAATTCACTATAATATGCACAAACGAAACTTAGAATTATTGGCGGTGCAAGGAAATAAAAATCTCTAAAGATTGACGCTCCATTGGATAAATACTGCACTGAATCTAGTTGTGCTAATTGACTCTCGCAGGCATTAGCAGGATTAAGTTAGCTCGCATCCAAAGTTCATTACACAGATAAATGCTTCTTTTAGCCCGCTGAGAAGCCCTTAATGCCAACTCACCCACACGCAATACAACATGTTTGTTAGCAATGTTCACTGTGGTGGGATCCTAATGTTGTGGCTGATGCGATTACGGCAAAGCGGGCTGACGTGTGATCTTTGATAACATTCGGGAGTGTTTTCTTTGTGCATTTACAGCGATGAGTGACACAACAGCAGGTGCTCAGAGAAGCGTGGCGAGTGCTTTCATTTTGCCACTTACACGACAAATTGCCCAGACAATGGACCTGGCGAGCCGGGACGCTAATTCAATTGCAACTGTTGACTCCGGGCATTCTTCGTGCGCCGCGCAAGGGAGGTTCCACTGGCGAAGATCATCCGGACGGTCAAACAAAATGAAAGGCAATATTCTTTACACGGGCCAAAGATAGTCGGCCTAATATGAGACAATAGGATTTAGGGATTCCATGCGTCACTCCCGGCCTCAAGTCAAAGTGATTTGGATCAATAGTGTTTTCCAGGCGAGTCAGGAACACAGAGAAGGGGGTGAAAAGAGCAAATTTCGGGAGAGACGCGATGCATACGCCGCAGGAGCTGTAGTCAGATTTCAATGGTGTCAAATTAATTTCCGGGCTATCTGGGAATTCAATTAGAAAAAGCCCCCCTTTTCCCAACTGCCTCCCTCTTTTCTCCCTCGCCTCCTTTGTGAGTAAGAGAGTGTCGGACATCCCAGCGTGACAGATTACACTGCTCAGAGTGCATATCAGGCCGAAGTGTTGAGGCCCACTAATCCGCCCTCTAATTCTCAATTAGTGTAAAATGAGGCCATAAATCACGCAGACAGGCCGATCGATGGAAACGTTGTTTTGCGAGTGATTGGCAGCCTCCCCAAAGGTTACCGTTTAAGTTGGTTTAAGGTTACGGGGAGGCGGGACGGCAGCGCGATGCTAAGTGCGGCCGGCCTTGCGGTCGCCAGGGCTCGGGTGGGGAGGCGAGCGGTGGCGGCGGGGGCCGGGGGGGTCGAACTCAATCTATATGATGCAGGGCCCGCGTCCTCTGGGGGATACAGCGGAGGGACAGCACCAATTTTTAGCCCATCAGCCGTCCAATTTTTCTCCTTTTCATACCTGCTGTAGTAAATGAGAAACAAATTAAATTTCAGCCCACTATCTCCGCAGAAACCATTTAAATCCTTTATGGAAACCAAATTGTCCCCAGACAAATCGCCTCTGGTCCTGTTGCAAATACACTGCAGCACGGCGAGCGAAATAAATTTGTGTCAGTGTGGATGTGGCATTGTCTGTAATGCCATTCATTGGGAGGATGCTGGTGAAAGAGGGAATAAAATAAGAGGGCACTCCAAAACAAAAGACCCCAAGCATCGCCATTCTCCTCCTTCGCCCATGCGCTCCCTTGTGCGCACTCCTCCCGTTATTAATTTTCGGCCAAGAGTTTTTGCATTCATGAGGTTGAGATTGAAATGGAAATGAGGGGTGAGCCAAGTGAGCGGGCTCAGCAGTGACCGCAGCCAAACTGGAAGAGGAGGAGGGGGAGCAAGGTAGGGGGCGGTAGGGCTCCAACGCACCGACACGTGTCGGCGTCGGGAGGGTTGCCATCCAGCCTCTCATTCCACAAGATTACCAGACCCTCCTGGACATCAATCACCTCATCAGGGAAACAATGCATAAAATGGGCCCAACAAGGGTGATGAAAAATCACTGACAGTGCAGGATTAGAGAGCGGCGTAGGCTGCACGGGAGGACGGGAGGGAGGGAAGCGGCCCGACGCCAAGTCGGATGATTAGTCACATTCACAGGGGAGATGCAAGGAGAACGCTTCAGTGAGGGAACGTGATGATGAAAAAGAGAAAACCAGAGATTACTGTACAAGTTGCTAAATCACTCCGATACGTCTACGGCTACTTGCTAACATTTTTTAGCTTAAAGCTAGTAGCACACGGGCAGTCCATATGATAGGATGACTCCCTCCTGCATTTCATCTGTCACGTTTGAGAAATCGACTGCTGTTTGCAAGCTGTCTATTGTCTCGTTTTTTGGAATCTCAAGCACCAAAAATGTGCCTGTTAAGTCCCGTTACAAGTTGAAAAATTAGGAATTATTTGAAAGGTCTTGAAACCATGCAGTCTATCCATCCTCTATCCCCATATTAAAATGACTTTACAGTAGTATAAAAAGTAGTGCGTGATGTGATTTGACCTTGAAAGATAAAAAAAGCTGGTGCAGACCAGAGGCGGCTGATGAATCAATTAGTAGGGCGTATGTGTACAATGTTCCCTCGCTATATTGTAGTTCTTTTATGGCAGATTCACTACAACATAGCCTTATATTTGCCATCATCATCTTTTGCAAGCATCCTTGTTACTCTATGGATTTTTACCACATTTTTCTTCCCCCTAGGTGGACAGATAGACAAAAAGAACTTTTTTTCTCGAGGGAATGTGTTTTACAAAAACTCAAACCACAATATTAGAGCTCATCGGTTCCAAAATCCCTGTTCCCTCATCGTAGGTGAGTTTGGAAATATGCTCAGAGTACACTAAGAATATTCGAGACTCAGAACTTCGTTCAAATGTACTGTTTGTTCATTCACAGTGTCCCGTAAAATGGGGGGCTGTGACAGTAAAGGTCAAGGAAAATAAACTGCACTCAGGCAGAAGGCCAGCATGACATAACATCAACTGAAAGCTACAGTAATGTTCATTCTTATCTTAAAACTGCTTATGTTAACTAAAATCCCACATTAAAACGTTTTAAATGCCTTTTAACTGTATCTTTAACATAATGTTTTCAATGAAGGATAATTTGCTTTGCTATTTTTATACCTAAATTATACCATACAATGTCATAGGTATGTCTTGATATTGCTCTGTAGACAACAGTAAATTACTAAACCATAGGTTTAGGCTGAAAATGTATACATGGCTCAGCAGAGAACATGAAGCTACCCCATGTGCTGTTTGCTAACAAGTGAACTTTGACAAGTTTTGACTCTGACATTATTGTAAATGTGTTTCCCTCCTGACCGGAAGTTAGCATTCTACTCAATACTGAGTGCAAAAGTGCTACATGTATATAGTCCACTCAGCTCTGAGTGGAAGATAGCTGTGTCCAAACGTGCTAATTCTCTTGTTATGAAGACCTACTGCACATGTGCAAGTTTTAAGGAGTTTGTGCAAACTTGTTGTGCCACAAGGAACAATCACATCATGAGTTAGACAACACAGAGGTACAAATCATCTTTACTGGTTTATTTTACTCATCAGAAAATTGATATGCAGTGGTTCCTCAATTTACGAGTTTAATCTATTTCATGACCATGTTTGCATTCCAAATACAACCAAGACAGTGGAAAAAATGGCACTAATGTAAAAAAAAATCAAATCAAATAAAATTGCAAGACAAAACTTTATTATCATTTAAAGTTGCAATGTTATAATAAAAATGTGAAAAAAACATATTTCTCATAGTTATTGTTTCTCGAATAGAACTCACATTTCAGAAAAAAAACCTGTTTTGAAGTTGTAGGCCCAGAAAACTTTCCCCCCAAAAATGTGATGAGGGAAAGCAGATTCATTTCTTAGAGACCACAGTCTTGTGAGAAAATGTTTTCATTGTTTTTTGAAAGTTATAATGGTCGTGGAAAAAAATTATTAAAGCAAAGGAATTACTGCAAAAGATTTGTATTTTTTTAGATTACAACTAACAGTCGCAATAAAATACAAAAGATTGATTTTGATAAATGGTATCTCAAGGACTATTGAGGACATAAGAACAGCCCTAACATATTCTGAAAGCATCTCAAAGTTTGGGTTTTACGTGAAAAGTTCAAAGATGCTTGATGCGAGTGTCACTAGTCACACAGCACACATTAAAACAAATTCAAGGATGCAAAATGCATTTTCTGGTTTCTTGAAAAAAAAATGCTTTAAAATGACACCAGTTTCAGCTTAAAATTCCTAATTAAATATATATGAGTTGAAACATGGCAAAGACATCTTCAAGAAAAAAATTCATTATATTATGAAAGGAAAAATAAACATGCAATGTGCAACCCTATTTTTTTCAGAACTTAAATGTGTAGCATCGTGAGAAAAAACATGTTTTAACGTGACATTTTTTTACATCTAAACGTCTGAATGTGATGAAAAATATAAATGATTTTTTCAAGAAAACAATTTTAATACTTTTCGAATAAATACAGTAAGTACTAACAGCAAACAAGCAAAGTGGGATTTTGCTTTTGCTCAAAAGCGTATTCCGTTTTAATTGCTTTCAACCTGTGACAGTTCTTTGAATTCTGATTTGCTGTGTCACAGGGTCACAAGGAGTAATTTATTGCATTGTATGAGATCGCGACACTTGGGGGTGGTCCGCCACGAACGTTGACCATCCAGGTACTTTCCTAACTTTGTCTCGAGTCACAGGAAGGTCATCTCAGACTCGTGGGGTGTTACGGGATGTCATTATTACACTTTTGGGGTTCATTTTTGAGAGCGCTGGAATTCCTTTCCAGACGTGCCAGACGCCTCCATTATTATTACGAGCGTTCATACCGGTGGGCTCTTTATTTTCTCCCCCACCTACCTACCTTGCAGTTGTCTGCTTTGTGTCCTTTGCAGGAAAAGCCAATGTGCTGAAAGGCAGCTTCTCGCCTGATATCGTGCGAGTGCCGTTTGCGCTTAATGCTAGAAAGCGAGTCGAGAGACGTGAGGACCTCAGGGGATTCTCTTTGTCGTGAAAGTGACAGCCTCGCCCAAACGACGTCTCGTAATTTGATTAGCTTACGATGACAATCTTTATTTATAGTCTACGCGGGGAGGGAGGGAGGTGTCTCTGCTTGGCGGTTCTCCCGCCTAAATAAAAACAAGCCACGCTCGTGTTAGCTTGGGGCTAATTACGGACGTGTCGTCCATCCGGCGCCCGGCCCCTCATTAGGCTTGTGATCGCTCGTTTCATTCCAGGAAAAGGGTCGCCGCCTCCTCCGAAAAAAACACCTTCCATATGCATGAGGATTACATCAGAGGCTGCTGTGTTGTGGAAGCTTTTGAAATAATCATGCGGCAAATGACAACGCCTGGGGATGCTACGGCACAGCTCAAGAGGCGCCGCTTCCACAAAAGGGGGAAAATAGGTTGCAGTGAATCGGAAACGTTATTTATATTCATCCGTTTACATCAAATTGTTGCGCTTGCAAAAAAAAAAACAGAACAAAAAAAGAGGGGTTTGTACTCGGGGTTAATGAAAAAGTCCCCTGGCGTCAAGTTACCTATTCGTCTGTTGAAGCAAACATTTCACTTGTGCGCCACATGTTTCGCAGACGAGACCCCCGTAAAAGTTGTTCAATAAATTTTACAGCCAAGCGTCATTTTGGTTTTAATTGAAAGTCGGCTATAAACGTCGTTTCACCCAATCCGAGCTGCTTTAGATCAAATGACAACGACTTCAACCTCGCCTTGTCTCCCGCTAAACACCCCGCCAGCGCTGCGGCTGTCACTGTATTTTGTCAGCAAAGCGTGATATTTCTTCAGGAGTTCTCAACCCGCAGCTCAGCGGGGCGGGAATGAAAATAAGGCGGCCATAAATCAGCTAGCACGCCGCGCAGGTAGGCGGCAAAGCGGATCGGACACCAGCCATCACGCTTTAATCACACGTAATAGACAGGTCGCCGCTCTCTTTTCTAGCGCGTGCTATTTAAATGTGCCTTATGTTTGTTTGTTTGGGTGTCAGAGGTTATTCTTTGGTGGGAAGTCATTTGAAGCGTTCACATCAGCGCTCTTCAAAGGTCGCCTCTCGCTGTGATACAGAGTTTCTTCTTTCTTTTTTTGACACGCTGCGTGTCAAACGTTAATGTTATTGTTGGCAAGGCTCTTTTGTAAGCGTATAATTTTATGCAGACTTTTAAAAAATTGATTAAACAAGAGAATGTCTTCACCAGGTAAGTGCAGTTTGAGAGGTACGCATTGGCTTCACTTTGGCTCATAGTTCATCCAAAGGTGCTTGTTGAGTTTTTCGCGCATCGAAGTAAGCCATTATGGACCCTGCAATCTGTAGAAAAGTGTCTTCCGCAAACTGTTCCCACAAACTTGGAATCTCATCTAAAGATGCCTATGGGGAAACATCAAATAATAAAATTCAACTTGATCACAATCCCTTTCAAAATCTTGCTTTAATGTTTTTCATATTTTAAAACCCTTTTGCCACTTTAAATAATGGCAACATGGTGACAGTTTGAATCACAGAAGAGTTCAGGATATGGATCTCGGCTGGTTGATTGACTAGATTTGCTTTGGGATTAGATTAGGTTTATGGTTAGAGATGGAACAACGTGGTGATGGGTAAAACTTTTTTGTGCCCCCGGACGCCTTGTCCTACACATAAGCCCACATGAGCCACTTGCTACTATATAGCTTTTTGCAGCGGCATCAAGGAGGCTGAGTAAAATCAAGTCCACTATCTGTGGACAGAATGGAACCTTTTACCATTTTAACGGGTCCACTTGTGCGCATAGCCAAATCCCCTGATATCTTTTGACCGTCTGGAGAAGTGGGATGCGGCGGGAAGAGTCAATGTTGGCTTTGTGATCGCACTAGCTAGCAAGTCTGATGGAAGCTGCGAGAAAATCATGTCTATTTTAGGCATTTTTGCATTAGCTGCTTCACTTTTCATTTAGTCTTTTCTTGTTTACACGGCACTTTTTGAGCTTGACTTTGTTAGGCATGATGAGTCAACGATGGCACCAACATGAAACTTTTTTTTTCAACTCATTGACCATTATTGACACTCATTTTGACTACCAGATGCCAAGGTCAGATGATTGTATAACCCCCATTGTATCTAGCCACACATCATAACTGACTGGTACCGAGCTCCTATAATTCCATACTAAGGGGAAAATATACAAGCAGAACAAAAGAAAACAATCAAAGCTGCCTGCGGCAACAATATACTGTACATATAAAAACAAAAAACCCTGTGAATGGTGAAAAAGCCAAAAACAAGTGTTTTACTGTCATCAAAATGAACTGGAGAGCCAACCACTACTCATCACAACAGTTGAATTTTGTACCAGTTGTCTGGCAGTGTGCTCCTAAACACATTTTCGTCACGCCAAAATTTTCTACAGTATAACTTTTTACTGAATAAATTAAGCATTGCTGGCCTGTGCAAAATCTCTCCTCCGCAACACCGGAATGAAAATAAAAGTAAAAAAAGGGGCATGTCTGCTCGGATAAGGTACACATGTATTTACTCTTATACGGGCGGTGTAGAGGGTGTCCGATGGATCCCCATTGTGATGTTACTTAGCGACCCGAGAATGGAAGTCCCTTTTTTATCTACCCAGGTGGTGGAGACAGCACTAAATAAGCAATGAATTTTTAGAAATGCATCAATAGAAGAAAATTACACCTTGGAGGTGTTCACGGTGATGAAGTAACGTTGTAAGATGGTTAAAACGTTAGCTTAAAAGTTGAAATTCCATGAGTCCAGCAAAAGACTAATTTTGCCTGATTGAAGCTCCTGAACTCACTTTTGTTTTTTGTTTTTGTAAAACATAATCCACACATAAGTGAAACTTAAAATACTAAACCACAATTATACTCGTATTGATTACAGTACTTCCAAAATCAAACCTCTGTAGTGGCAAAGATGACACATCGGAGAACAGTAAATGAAAGCTAGCTGTATAATTAATTAATTCTCAATTACATACACAGACAGACACAGCAGGCGGTAACATAAATAGAATGTTGTTCAAAACAACACTAATGACAAGCAATAAGATGACGTAGTACCTAAAGTGAACTTGTTAGAAAAAAAAAACAGCTCCATAGTGGTTGGTTTCAAAAAGCATCACTCACATGCCTTATTATTAGAAGAATATGCGCCTTAACTGGGATAACAAGACTCATCCTGTGCATTTCCTCTTGTCACTGTCAAAACTTTTCATGCGCTCAAAAAATAAAAATGTGTTTGCATTCTTTAATGATGAAAATCTGTAAAAGATCAAGTTAAAAACAACATCCACGACAGTGTAACTCACAGGGCTACTGCAAATGCGCGACTAATGATGCAGCCATTATGTGGGTGCTTCAAGGCAGTCAAGGGTTGCTCTCCTCAAAAGCGCAGCTGATTATGCACAAACTCCTGCACCAATAAGTCTCCATTAAAGGCCCTACAGGTCAAATGGTTAATTATTCTTCCTTTTCGTTACGTTTTCAAGAAGGAAATTGCTCTCCCACCTGCCTTTAATTTGCATGTGGACTTGTATCAAATTAAAAGATTAGAGAGTAATTAAAAGGCAGTTGAAAAAAAGGAAAAAAAACAAATCAAGTAAATCAATCATGCACTTGATTTTCTGCTGTAAACGGATTGTTAATGAAGTGCTATTGTAATGCGCTTTCACCTGAGGAGCCACAATGGCGGTCCCTGAGGAGGAACGGACAGATGCGATGCAGCTCAAGAGCTGCCGTCAATTGAGTTACAACTTCATTACATAACGCCGGCCAAGGTGCATCAAAGCATGCGAATCATAATGCAATATATCGGACATTAGGCTGCAGATTGACATGTGACAATGGGGAGCGGGTGTGGGGAACAGGAACAGATGGGCCACCCTTTTTCTAAGTGCGTGCTAACATGGTATATAGGTTGTCCAAGGATCACTCGTATTGATTGAATTCCTGCCCACAGACATGGCTCCGATAGCTACATGTGTCAGTCACAATTCCGTCTGCTGGAAACCCAACACGCAACACAGGCCGCCAGGAGGGCAGGAGCGGCATCGCTGATAGTCGCCCATCTGTTACACCAAGCGTGACTTTCCCCATGCAGGCTCAATCATGCTCATCATCATTTGTGCCATGTCTATACCGACGCTGATATTTTTAGTGAAAATAAGTATCTCCCATAAAATATGTACTCTTTCCTGCATAAACAACTATTACTTTATCCTATTTAAATATAAGGGTAATAAAGTTAATAAAGTTTATTCATAAATCGAATGTTTTCCCCAACAAAATGAATTGAAATTGAAATAACCTAACACACTCCCCCAAAGCTTACACAACTTTAACACACTGTCAAATAAAACATCATAAATGA
Organism: Hippichthys cyanospilos; assembly: GCF_059441005.1. Lineage (NCBI taxonomy): Eukaryota > Metazoa > Chordata > Actinopteri > Syngnathiformes > Syngnathidae > Hippichthys > Hippichthys cyanospilos. Next base: position 950,907 of record NC_142373.1, read on the forward strand.
GAAAAAAAATCACGTGGGAGCCAAAATTTGGACTTCGAGGAGATGGAGAAGTGGAGAAGTAGAAAGTCTTGATACAACTATCCATTGCAACCATAGCTAGTATCAGAAACTAGACTCAAAAGCTAGACTCGAGTAGTAAAGAGGAAGACAGTTTGACATGAGAGCCTGAGAGACTGACTTGACATTGTGACAATGTTTAACTGGTGACCTAGAGCTTATGTACTGTCAGACATCAGTCCTATATAGCACAATAAAGCATAATAAAGAGCCATAGCAACTGCATGACAACAGATACATCAAGGACCAAGCCAGTCACAATCACAAATATACAGTATCCTTTATGACAAAGTTGGCAAATGCAAAAAAAGACAAAAAATAACTAATATATGTCCATTATGACAAAGGTGAGAAATATATTACTATAGCAATACTGCATAGCAACTGATGTCACAGTAGAATTTATTGTAAAAGATGATTTCATAATGCTTAATGTAGGGGTGAGTCACAACAGCTTTAGCTGGGCGTGGCCTTGCGAGAGCCATTAGCAACATGGTCTGGGTCTGTGTGACTCTCTGGATGTGGGGTTGGGTCTATCACAGCTACTTGCATGTCTTCACAATTTGGTGTATTTGTATTTTTGGTGTACCCTGAAGCCACTAAACGAAAACAATTTGATTGAGCTTAATTTTCACATAGGTCACACCCACACAATTGTGGGTTCTGGTTTTTTTTGTTTGTTTTTTTTTTTTTTAATCTGTTAATATAGGTCAGGAAACTGAATTCTGCGGGAAATATACAGCCCAAGCTATAACTGTGGTTCTTCATATAACTGCAAGCACAAAATTTCAGGTAAATCTGGCAGATCTTTATCTTTTATAGGTGTCAAAAACTGGTGACAATCCTAGGCACCACGATGACACCAAAGTTATACATTTGTGGCTTTTACTTGAGCAAAAGTTTGCAAATGAGCTTTCCAGAAAATTTTTTTATAGATAAAATCTAAATAAATTAATACATCCATTCGTCTCCAGCATTGTGGTTCACAGTTCACAGTTCATAGTTCTGAGGTCCGCGTTCAATTCCAGCTTGCTCCGAGCTTCCTGTTTGGAGTTTGCATGTTCTTCCCGTGCTGTGATGGGTTCCCTTCAGTCGCTCCGGCTTCATCACTCATTCCAAAAACACGAATAGAACGTATATTAGACACTCTAAATTGTCTTTAGGGGTGATTGTGAGTCTGAATGTTTGTTCATCTTTGTGTGCCCTGTGATTGGCTGGCAACCAGTTCATGGTGGCTCCCGCCTACTGCGCGAAGACGGCTGGGATAGGCACCAGCAGGCCAGTGACCCCTGCGAGGATAAGCGGCTCTAAAAAATGGATGGATAGATGAAAGAACATCATCCTTGTTTGGTATCACACATCAACGGGAAAGCTTTGAAAAAAGACACTGAGCTGAAATTTCATCCAGATGGTGATAGCATGTCAAATTTTAACCTAACCCATTTAATTATCACACTACCAGCGTTTGCCATCTCTTAGCTAAAATACCGCGAGAATGACGTAGAAGGAAATGACCGGAAAATGGTCAACCAACTGCACAAGAGTTAAATAAGTAAATAAATCTGCAAATAGGGAATTTGGGGACCCCGTGGCACCTTTGCCAAATACTGTGGGAAGACTAACATTTTTATAGCTTTTTGTTTGCAGCACTTTTGTGTAAAACCTTCTGAATGGGTGTAATAATTTCATTCCCCGCTTGTCTGGAACTTTACTGGAACCTACTTGTACTGGGAGCCGTCTTTGAGCTAACTGGGGCCACAACATGGCGCTAGTGTAACACCGTGTTCATTATGGTCCTTTGACTATTTTTCGGCCTTGAGTGTTATTCTAGTCGTGGACTGTTTGTAATTTCTTTATTCCTACGGAAGGAGCACTGAATTTACTTTGGCCGCTTCTATCGCCCCTTAGAATGGCCTCCCTCTCTCGTAAACAGGCCCTTTAGAAGTATCGTAAAAAACGGCATACACGTTTCTCCCGCAACATTCATCTGGTGTGAAGTGTAAAATGATATTAATATCATTATATAACCATCAGCATCAGCCACGACCACAGACGTCTCCCATCAATTATCTGTTATTGGAGCTCGTGTATCCTGAGTATTGTGATACGCTTTGATGAATGCTGCGCTCGGCGGGTGCTTGGGGTCCCCAGGATATCGTTCTCCCACTGATGTACTTATTAATAATAAATTGAGCGAGGTGTGTGTGAGTTGTGCCTCCCTCCTCTGTGATTACAGAGACGGCGGAGCGTTTGAAGTATCCATCTTAATCCGTAGACACTTTATTAGATAAAGCAAACTTGCTCAAGACAAATCGTGACGCCTTTGCAGGCGAATAACCGCGACGCTCCTTTGCTGTCTTTATTTGTCTTCCTGCTCATTCTTAAATTATCCCTTTGAACCAGCATTGATTGCTGTAAAAAGAGGCGAGGTGTCAAGAGAGGGGAAGCGATCCAAGCTCCCGCCTGAATGAAACCACCAGAGGTTGTCTCTGGAGTCGTATGTCATTTATTCATATTACCAGAGTCGGCCTTAAATCGCCGGCCCCCTGCCGCTCTAACACTAACAATACATAATCTTCACGTGTCACACCCTCAAAGAAAAATATAGACTTGTTATTTATGCCTCCTTTGCGCCTCTCCGATATGTTATTTTTTTCGTACCGCAGCATTATAAATCAGCCCCAAGCTGCACTTTGCGAAAACACACCGATTGAGACGGCGCACAGCGGTCACCTCGGAGAGGCCGTAAATTTCCCTGGTAACAAAGTTAACATTGATTCCAATATACGCGCTTGTCCGCGTGTAACAACGATAACCTTTTAGTACATTTGGAAAACATATTTGACACCTATTCAATTAAAGAATGATTTTTCTGTCTCCCTTGGAAGACAAGCAATGGTGTGCTTGGAGTGTAAAATGAAGTCATAAGGTAGGCGAGTGGGGGTTGGTGGTGGCGCTCGAACTGGCCATAAGATCACACGTTTCACAAATGTCAATGTCTCGCAGCCCTGGGAAGGAATAATAATAATTACATTTGACGATCTTGAATATAAACCAATAAACCTTTCAATTGACAGCGCTTGTAATTCTTTGACATCATATTTAAGCATTGACAATTTTTAATGTGAAGTATTGTCACCATCTCTCCAGGCACTGTATGTGATGCATTGTAGTGTGGGCAGAGATTCCCTCGAGAAAATTGAAAAGTAGAAATTTGTTAAATTTGGAATCGTATAATCTTGCATGCAAGTTACTGTTCTCAATCACAATTCAGAATTGACGGAATCAGCTTCAAACTGTGTCTTATTTGTTGAGTTGAGTGACACGAAGGGCCATATTTTCATAGGCGAGGGCCTGTGCACTTAGCGATAAATAGGCTTTTATTCTTTTTTTGCTTACCATGTCCGAGAATTTTCCAGACTCTGTTGCGCCTTGCTCAGCCTTCTGGTGGAGAGTGTGTTATTTTTAAAACGCGTCCCCCTGTACGTCCGGCAATTTGGTGAACAAAAGTAAAAATTTAGAAGGACGAAAAAAAGCTAGAAAACCAACAAACAGAAAAGTTCATCTTTAATAGATGAAGTTACGGTCACAAATGATTCTTGCGATAAGCCACACTACTTAAACCCCAAAGTAGCGAAGGAACGCGACTTTACTTTGACAATGGCTGCTTTCTTATGACATTATATGCTAATGTAATTACTTAATTAGCATTTTCTTAACTAAAACCTTCAAGAATCCTCAAAACTGTTCTGAAGACCTATCAAATGTGCCCAACACATCATTTTGCTCTACCATCCTTTTAAGCTGCGATCCTTGAGTACAACCAGTTTGCGTGCCTCTCGTGTGTGCTAACCGTCTTCCCAAATGGAATGAAACGTCACACTCGTTCTTTTCATGATCCCCGCTCAATAGTTTCCATTTTAAGTGCACACATGAGAGAAAACGCCTATGCGTGTCCGATCTTAAAGAGCAGAATTAGCGAGGAATGTATTTTTGCAGTGTCACATTCAGGTTAACATCGACTTCAATGAGATGTGACAAGAAAAGCTCATAGTCTTGAATTTGTAAAAGTATCAAAGAACAAAAAGAGTGAACAAGTACGCTGCTCTCATTTTCCCTTTTCCCAAAAAGCGGGAACACATGTCAGTCGCTTTGTGTCTGTGTATGTGTGTTCTCACCCAGCTAAAATATTTTTCCTCGCAAAAGCACCAAAGTGACAACTCCATCAGTGAAAGTAGTTTGTCCGCCACCATTCAGAGAAAATATTTTGAGAAGCTGAAGTTTGGGAGGAGTGACGGACAGCTCTGACACGCCGGAGCACTTAGACAATTACGAGGAGTTTCTGGCAGTCACCACATCTGACACAACACAAACATGGCCGGGATAATTTTACACTACACCGGCGGGCTATGGGTCACTTGAAAGGAACACAGGGAAGCTTGCGTTTCAAGGCCAATCATCCCAAATTGGCCCCTGTGAACACAAGCTATTCTCTCTCGCTCACGCGCTCTCTCTCTCGCGCTTTCTCTCTCGCTCTCTCTTTCTCCCGCTCTCATATTTTGATGTTTTAGATAAACATGACAGATGTGATCCTTTGAAGTGCAGCTGTCACTCAGCCGCTTTCCACGATGGGAACCGTGGGAGAGAAATGGCGCGCAGGTGTGGCCGCACCCCCTCTAGGTCAAACTGATAGCGAATTGTAGCATAGTACTCCAGCCGGGAGCCATTTGCAAGAACAAGAAAGGGAGTGAAAACCTAATTTAATGTCTTAGGTTCTTGAGCCAAGCTAGGCTAAGCATTCCAAATATTGTACAAGCGTAAAGTCCAGATCTCAGCACAATACAGCCAGTCGGCCACATCGGCTCATTGTCTCTGATCAGCCCTTGCAGTGTAGTCAGTTTTGATTGTTGTTGTTTTTTTTTTTTAAATGCACATATCAATGTCAGTGCAAGCAAGCAGGAGCTACAATGTGTCTGCAGTCTTGCCAATTTGGTGCCATTTTCATTATATTTAGCCAATTTTCAGACCACTCCAGCAACTATTTCTACAAAAAAAGACACTACAACAGTAGTCGAAATTCGAGCAACATTTTAATTTTTTGCTTGGTAGAAGGATTGGACATGATAATGCTCTAGTTTGATTTCTTTTGGAGGGCCTTTGCCCCAGTTGTTTTGGTTGATTCCATTGTTAAACAATATTACTTGAAGTAATACATCAATTTATTCAAAGGTTTGAGTTCTCTAAGAATAAATACTCTACAGAATGTTCATACAATAATATGTGCTGATTTTGAATCATCAGTTTTAATGTAAACTTAACTTTCATAGCTTCCACAAAATGTCATACCTATTCATTGCTTGTGCATAATTTGGTTGTCAGCAATTATTATCAACACCTCTTATGCAAAACTGCAATTTTATCATTTGGTTCATTTTAAATGATTGGAATGATAAGTTAATAAATTATTTGATCTATTGGCCAGCACTGTGTACAAATCTGTAGTAAATTGAGTCTATTCTTAGTCAAAACTGTACTGTCAATCATAATGTATTTATTTTTTAACTTGATGTTTAATTTGGGACTTCTGACAAGGAATGGCCGATGAGTAGGCATTTGATGCATCATATTCATATTATTTCTACACACATACATTCATGCCTGTCGTTAGTTTGAACAGAAGACAATCCACTAACAATGTCGAAAAAAAAAAATTGGACTACACAGATTAAACTGTGTTTGTGACATCTGCATACAAAGTGTAAAGTTGTCATTTTGTTTTTGCATTAATACAAATGTTTATTTGGCAGCTTTTGCTTTTAAGTGTGAAACCTGTGCTAAAATAAATAAATAAATAAACTTCTGGCCCAGATGTGTAGGATTTCAGTTACATATGCTAATTCTTTGTGTTGAAGTTTTGGAACTGCTTAAAGGGAAATAGAGAGGATTTTTTTTTTTTTTTTTTTTGTTACTGTCTCATTAATTCACCACTTCCACCAGTGAATGCAGCATGTCACATAATAATGCGCTTCAAAGGCTGTTTATTTTCCACAGCTAGCCGCCTCTAATTCGCTGTGAGCTGGCATCAAACATCCAATTGACAGACATCCTTGTCACTTCATCATTGCTAATTCTCTGTGTCCACTCACAGCGGCTAAAATATTCAGACAACAGCTTTGATAGCAGACAAGCCAATATTCATATAGTAGCCTTTGAATCACCGCACACAACACAAACACACACGTTTTCTACTATTATTTTAGTAACGGCATGATGCTTTTGGTGCCTCTCAAAACCTCTGCAAAGTCGTTTTCAAACTACCTTTAGCATAAACGCATAACGACATGTCCACCAAAACTCATAACACCTTCCCCAAAAAGACCAGGTAGATCACCACGAGATACACCTGGGCAGTAAGAACCATTCTCATGGCCAGTACTCTTGTTCAAATGAATCCTGACCAGACTTGACAGACATCAGACTTTCCTTTACTGTGCATACCAACCACACTAAAAATGCATTTACATTAGTTGCTGTTAGTTTAAAAGCTCATTAGCAATGGCAGCAGGTAAATCAGAGAAGCCGTCCTCCTCATCGACGCACGCCTTTGACCCATGCGACTTGAGCGGCTCTATATTTAAACGCGTCAAATCTGACAACATTGTTGCTTGAGTTCACTTCCGAGCTAATTGTTCTCCAGATGTGCGAGCATTCCTCTAATCACGCTGCATTGCCACACCTGCGTCGGGGTGCAGGTTAATCTGAACTGAGCAGCGATTTCAAGGCGAATCAAAAAGCCTCCTGATTGGATGACAGTCCCGCTTAACTGTGCCATCTCCAATGGACCCAGACCTCCTCTTGACAAATGAAAACGTGCTTGAGAGACACTCCTTGGAGATTTTACTCACACAGCGAGTGTGAATGCACACACTATAGCGTCACAGAGTCCAAACTCATAACAGTCAATGATGGACAGCCTGATGTGGAAATTTTTTTGAAGTGACAGGATAGACTGGGTTCCACCGCAGGACCCCCTGCCTGATTTGTTTTGCGTTTCCCTCTGCTTAGATGTTGTACCAGGGAATCACAACGATAACCGGGTTTACGGTGAGACTTTTTTTTTTGGCATTCCGATCGAAATCTTTCCAAAAGAACATCTTGGGTCACTATTTAGTCCCTGATTTATTCCAGTCTGCCGTTTACGTGCTTGTTCCGTTAATCAATTCGGCCGTGTGACATGTCAGGATCAGTCAGGTGATTTGTAAATACGCAATTTATTTGTATATTTAGCACAATAGTTCTAATTGTTTATCACTTATTAAAACAACACCTTCATAAAAACAAGTTACAAATATTTAAAAGATATCCTCCCATTACGGTAAGATGCCACCATTTTAATCTCTTTATACAAAGACGTCATGACATATTTACGTCAAGACACAGCATGCGCAGGCCGAACACAGCTAGGCTATTCTCATTGAATGTAAATAAAACTCTATTTTGGGGGAGTTGAAGGTGTGACAACTAAAATATTCAAGCCTGTTGAGCAAATGATCTCCAAGATGCAATACAGTATTTATCATAAAAATTGGAGGTGGTTAGTTGGTAGTTATGTTCAGTAAACATAATCAAATGGATTTACCAATTATTAGTCATTTACATTACTATGATTTGTCATGAGTGAATGATTAGGGTTTATTTTTCATCTGTGGGCCAAGGAAAAAGATTGAAATGACATAAAAAAATAAAATAAATAACACACCCCATATCCACTCCATTCTCACTTCTCACTCTGTTTTGTCAAAGCAGTTGTCACTGTCTAGCGTCTATTTTCTACATCACACTAGGGTGTAAAAGTGCACACAGTCACATGTTGCAGTCATCTAGCCTTTACTATGATTTGGAGATAAATTTCCTGTTTGTGTGGTTTTCTCTTCCAATTTGAATGCACCAGTTTAGCCATATTGAAAGGCTAGTAAATAATTTGATTTGTAATACTTTATGTCAGTGGTCTATTTGTGCAAGACCCTCCTCTAACAATAGAGAATCACTGCTCAAGTACAGTTTGTGCATCGGAGCTTCAATTTTAACATACTAATTACGGGACGCGGTCATCCTCTAGAACCCATTGTCTGTGAAATTGAAGAACCTTAATTTTTATTCCAATAAGATGATTACAATATTTACTTTTAGTAAAAATTAACTGTGCACTAGGGCTGGTTTGTTTCTCTTAGTGCAGCCTTATAACCTGGTGTGTCTTGTAACCCAGTGTCCCCTATATATAGAAACTTCCCCAAATAATACCTGTTTATTGAGACTTTATTTCAAACTGAAGAGTATGATTCATTTTGGGGGGAACAATAATGGTAAATGGACTTTCGATTAAACGGCACTTTTGCTACTTATGATGCGGTATCGGGAGCAACTGGGGGTTCAGTGTCTTGCTCAAGGAAACTGACATCATCAAAGTAGTCGGGGAAATGAACCCACAACCTTTCAGATGGGAGACGACTGCACTACTACCACTGAGCGATACTGCAAAAAAAAAAAAAAAAAAACCCAAACAGTACAAATCAAACAAAGTAAAATAAACATTGATTTGAAAATACATTTATAAAACCTTGAAACTATTCTAACTTAACTCGTCTGATGCTTGGGTGATGTGGTGCACAGCTAGCAAGCTTGGATGATTGTGCTCCTCCTGAATAGTGCACCAAAAATAACATGTTCAAGATTCAAGAGTTATTTTGTCAAGTTTTATTGTCAAATGCATGTAACAGCCATAAATATGAATAGACATATACGATCCAGTCTTTTTGAGCTGTGTGACTGGCGATTCAAAGCAAACATCTTTGCCTTCCATTAGCTTTGATTGTACACTCGCCCCTACCAACATGGCCGCCATGTAGACATGTGAACCCGCTCTCGTCTACTGTTTATCTGTGACAACTCTATACTCTGTCTGTTGATTGTGCTACAACACTGTTTATTAGAGGAACAAACAGACTGACACCTACTGTGAAAAACAACAACAACAACAACAACAAAAAGACTGTCTTTGTGCTATGTTTGTAACATTGCTCTATATATTGGTTCTGGGTAGCAACTAACTGCAAAAGGAATCAAAACAATGCTAACTCATGCCAGCACTCAGACGCTAAAGCTTGAAAGTCATTTAGCCACACTTAACTGTCAAAAAACAATTAGGGCAAAAGCATAATGGCTGCTCGTACCACCATACTGTAAGTATCGGCAATGCTCAAACGCTCGATACACTTCATGAATTTTGCATCGGGGCCTTGTCATTAGCATAACGACACTATCAAAGATATTAGGAGCCTTCATTGCTGTTCTTACACGGGGATCTCTCTCAGATCTGCTGTCAAGGAGGTGCATCTCATCCGGTGTCATCTCACGCAGACCGCGCACCTCCACTCCTAATGAGTGTGCATGCATGTCTGAGCGTACGATATGTAAATGGTAGCATTGAGTGAAGCAAGGAGGGGGTGTCGTCTGTGGGCATGCGTGTCATAAATCTTTATAAAAGAGGCAGCATTGTCTCTGCCCGACATCCTGCTTTTTCAGTGGCTCATCATGCAATAACGAGACTCTTTTTTTTCCTCCTACTGCTATTCCAAAACAAGATGTAAAAATGCAACATTTATTAACATAAGAAGTTTTCTGACGGACGTCCAACGTGAGACGATGTAATTACCATCTTACTGTCTTCCTACTGCTGCTGGAACCCTCTCTGACGTCCTCTGAAGCTCTTCCTCCATCGCTGTAATTATTTTTCTGGCGGGACAGAGAACAAAGTACCCAACAAAACATTCTTCATGAGCACAGGTGCACAGCCATGTTTCCAGGTATACACAAATAATAATCACATGTATGCCCAACTTTCCCCACTCGCTGTCTTGTTTACATCTCTTGCCCATGTACAACAAGACATCAAACATGTCCATGAGGATGCAGAAGCTGACCATCAAATGCCAATTACACGCAAACAGAGGATCAGGCCAAATTTGAACTCCAATTTACTCAGTGGAGGAAATCCCAATCATCAGATGTCTCTAAAAAATAAGTTCTGTCCTGAAACATATCCGGACCACAATATCAGTTTGTGTGGTCTGTGAAAGTTTGCCATTCATTGTCTTCTGCTCAAAACTAGTCAATACATGAAAATTAGAGTCAAATAAAGGCAAGGCTAAGTGATATGATAATCACATACACTATTGTGGTGCTGACACTGAACAAATGAGTTAAGGCAGTGGTTGTCATCTCTTGTCACTGGGGGCCCCACATTTTCCTTTTGTCATTAAGTTTAGGTACCCTTTATATACAGTAAATTAATAATAAAGAAAATGTCGTCTAAAAAGTGCTTTTGAAAATGTGTGCATTAGGGTAAGGGTTATATATTTTTAATATTCTCACTAACAGTCTGGTTATAAAGACAGGAAATAATTTTGTATAGAAAAAAAAGAGTTAGTTTGTTGACTCTATTTCTAAAACTAAAGTACATAACAGGCAGCTCAGTGAAAGTCACGTCTGTCTCTCGGATCAGAGTCTCAAATTCAATTCCAGCTTGTTGTGGTCTTCCTGTGTAGAGTTTGCATGTTCTTGAGCCTGGGTGGGTTGTCTCCGGGCCCTCCAGCTACCTTCCACATTCAAAAAACATGCTTAGCAAAGTAAATTGGACACTCTAAATTGTCCTTAGGTGTGAATGGTTGTTTGTCTATGTGTGCTCTGCAATTGACTGGCAACCATTTCAGGGTGTCCGCCGCCTACTACCCGAAGACAGCTGGGATAGGCACCAGCCAGCCAGTAATCCTAGTGAGGCTAAGCGGCTATAGAAAATGGATGGATGGATGGATGGATGGATGGATGGATGGATGGATGGAAGGAAGGAAGGAAGGAAGGAAGGAAGGAAGGAAGGAAGGAAGGAAGGAAGGAAGGAAGGAAGGAAGGAAGGAAGGAAGGAAGGAAGGAAGGAAGGAAGGAAGGAAGGAAGGAAGGAAGGAAAAATGCTCCTACGAGAATGTGGGCATGAGTTTAGTCTGCATGGGCAAAATGGGGGCGGTACTCAATAAGGAACGTAACAAAGTAATGACCCCATCATTTTGTCTGATTGAGTGGGCTGGTAACTGACAGCGCAACAATGAGCAGGACTGCCTAGTAGTGGGTCAAAACAGGGTAGGCAACTCCGGACCCAGAGAGCCGCTCTCCTGATTGTCTCCTTGCTAGAACACACCTGATTCAAAGGATCAGGATCGTTATGAGGTTTCTGCAAAGCTTGCTGATGAGCTGTGTGGGTGTTTTTTGCTTGTGAAATAGCATTCAAATGTTGTTAGAAAGTCCCAAAAGTTTAATTTGAATGATATATGCCCTTTAACAGAACAGAGCAGAATGAAAATGAGACCAAACTGGTCCACTTAAAGTGTATCAAGATGCATATATCTTTTATTGGAGAGATATATGTAGTCAGCACATCCGCCTCACTGTTCTGAGTCCCAAATTTAATCCCAGATTGCTCCAGCCTTCCTGTGTGGCATGCTGGCTTCCTCCCACACTCCAAAAACATGTTTGATAGGTGTATTAGACACTCCAATATGATGACCTCTGGCAGGCTGTTCCATAATTGTGGACCTGGCTGATTGCAGCATCACCGTTTGTTATGTATCTCACCCAAGGAATACTTATAAGACCAATTTCAAAGAACCAAAAGATTTGATGTGATAAAAGCAGATCAAATCAATAATATGGCATGTTTAAAAACTGATAAATTAACCTTAAAATCAATCCTGGAAAACATGAGGATCCAATGCAGCAATTTTAAAAATGGTGTATGGCATTCGCTTGTTTTCCCCAGTTAATGGAGCGCGAATAACCCCTGCCGAAAGTGAAATCCATGAAAAAGGTGAAATATAGGTGAAAAGTATTTATACTTTACATATTTGAGACAAAAATGACTATAGTATACTTTTTTTTTACTTCGACCTAAAGAGTAGTACCAGAGATGACCACTAGTCTTCCATGTTTAATCAAACGTGGTGATCAAATGTACATTACACTTGATGTTTAAAAGATTTAAAAGTTCTGTCTCGATACTGTGGTTCGTCCTAAAACCCAGATGACATTTCTCTTAAATGTTGTTTGTATTTAAAGAAATAAAAACAACAACAACAACAAAGGAATACTGCTGCCTCTCTCAGGTCAGTCTTGTTACTAAAATAGATCTGGTAGAAAAGATTGTTGCAGAGATTGTGGTTATCTTTATACGTACACCATCCTTTGTAAGAGCAGTAAGAATGCATGTTCGCATGATTCAGCCCCTCATCATGTGTGGCTTCGCTCACATTAATGGTAAAAATCGTGTGTACAAGACTTAACAATCACCCAGCAGGCGCAGGAGGCTTGCCTGCAAATTAGACTTTTCCTCTTGCTGTACATATTGTATTTTCATATGCTGACGGCTGCATTACCGGTATCGGCATGCCGCAAGTGATTTGTGGTGCTCATTTGAGACTGATGGAACCTGGTAGCTCTCACTGAACTCCTACTTGGCGGCAAGCTAGCCTGTCTTTATTGCATTACATGCCGGGCACATTGATAATGGGCTGTTGCGCTAATAAGCGGATAACGCATTCAATCCATCACCCGGTCGCGAGTTTTTACCGCTTTGAACGCAAAGCCTGGCCCAGCGTGTAGGCAGAATGCTGTATGATTGAGTTCATTTTGAAAAAAAAAAAGCAATACACAGTCGTTACTGACAAATGGTGTCGCACATAAGAACTGTGTGCAAAGTTGCTCATTATTCACTCCTAACTCTTTGTCTGCAATGGGATTACCTTCTCCTTTTTCCATATACACCCCCACTCCTCCCTCCCTGTCCTGCTCCACGTCCATGATTACCACATCGCCTCCAGCCACTGAATTTCAATTGGGCCCGCCTATTATTTTCCTCCATGTGATAGTAATTATTTACAAATTCGTGAGCGCTCATGTGAAGTACAGGATGTTCCATTATTAGTCCAGGGGGGTTGAAGGTGGTGGCGAGGTCCTGTTGGTGAAAATGCTATTAGTGCAATTACATTCAAAGATGGCCACAGGTAGCTCAAGCCCTGAGATGCCGTTGACCCAATCTGATTATTATTATGGACTGCCATGGCCGCTGATGTCCATGGTGGCTCAATGGTGTGTTAGCCATGAGGAGGAATCATGCCCATGGTGATCTTCATGAGAAAGAGTCGGACGCTAAGTCGTTATATTTCGTTATTTGATGAAGGCTTCACGCAAATGACTTTGGGATGAGCAGGAAAATAGATTACAGAGTGCAGGGGGTAATTGCAGGGTCCAGCTGATTAGGCAGGAAGGAACCTCACGTTTCATTCAACTTCACCACACTGGAGCAAAATCGTGTCTTTTTCCCACGGTTCATGGATTTGCACTCCTTCACTACGGGCAGGGAACCAGGGGCTGAGAAAGTGTGATAGACTCCAGGGGCATAAACTTTGAAGGGGAAGACTTCATAGTTTGAATTTGAAATCCACCATCTGTGACATCGGTCCTGGAACTTTTCTGACACATGTTGTGTTAGATCAGGGATGTCAAACTCATTTTTGTCGCGGGCCATTTTTGTGCGAGAACTTCCTTCATTGGGCCGATATGATGAGGAAACCAAGTCGATTTTAAATTGTCTCACAGTATTATTACTGTATACAACAAATTGATGGCTTAGTTGTTTTGAAATCAGAAGTAAAGCATTCTAGTATGTTCATTTATTGTGTACTGTAACAGAACAAACCAAAAAATCTCAACATTATTTTTCATTATACACGATAAGCTAAAGTTTTGGAACTGAGTTTAGCAAGGGTCATGGAAACTTACATGATTTGCTTTCGAAGCCACATAAAATGACGTGGCAACGGGGTGTGAGTTCACTTTATCATATATACCTGAAGTTGAGCAGCATTTGTGTTTCACCAAGTTTATGATTGTGTGTGTATGTTAAAAGACTGCAATTAATAAAGGTTTCAAATGTATTACCTTTGAGTGGTTTTCTAATCGGTGCACTCTTAATTGAATCAGCTGAAGGCATCATTTTTTCCTCTCATTTTTAGTAACATTCTTGTGTGTGAATAAGGATGGATTTGGACGTTGGTTCAGTTTACCTGCGTCTTTTTTTGAAAATAATGCTGTAGCAACCTCAGCTAACACCAGATGTTGTTGAACTGTAACCCTAAAACCATGATATGTAGTTTACCATGATTTTTGGGGTATCTGACTGATTATATGTTTTGAGCATTTATGGGTTTGTTTAATGTGTTTTTTTTTCATACGGATTTGCAATCACATTACATGTGGTCCGGATCAATTAAGATACATGTACAGTGGGTGGCTCATAGGCTGTTGCTTCTTTTCACTGTTGTAAACATTTGCTAATTTTGCATGTGTAACTATGATTGGTACACCATTGTGATTATCACAACAAACCCATTCTAATGGAGCCTGCACACGTCCTTGGTTGCACGGCTCCTGGCCCGAAGCATGCCACAAGGCATATGCACGAACAACACAACACTTGCTTTTGTATGAGTAGCACACAAGGCAAACACCCTGCAGAGACAATGCTTAGTTTCTCACCAAACGCTTTGTTCATTATGCGTATGCTACAGAGACGAGACATGTCTTACGGAGAGAACGTAACGTCACTCAGCAAGTGAGGCTTCTGGATAGTCCTGCTGTAAACACGTGTTCCTATTCCAGAGAAGCAATCTGCCAATTGCCAACAAATAATATTGCCAACAAATAATATTGCCAACAAATAAATATTTGTTTAGCAAGTTATACCTGAGACAATATCACTTTTTTAAGAGTCTCTTTGTTTTCTTACCTGTACTGTTAAATATTGGTAGCAAGAAAAATAATTAAAAAAAAATTGCTTTCCTAATAATTACCATATTTTTCAGTTTACAGTTTTTAGAGATACAAAATGGTGTCAGCCATTGCACGTTTAGCTACATCCACACTTCCTTTTCTCCAGTAAGCCCTTTTGACACGGGCTTTGTGCTTTTCAGTGCACAGTGCAGTACAGTGCAAGAATGATGGCAGCTCATCAAAAATGTGACCAAATTTGGCACGGGTAGCCAGATACCAAACAGGCAGGAGCCTGGTGCTTTCACCCACTGGTTTGAACATAAAGTAGGGCATTGGAAGCACAAACTGTATTGGATCAGACTCGTAATGTGGGCACTCACACAATCCGATACACAGAAAAAAATTATCGGGTAATCTAATGAGCACCTGTCAAACAAAGTTTGATGATAACAGAGAAGCTTATTTGGTTGGCTTGAAATGATGCTGGACTGAAGAGCCGGCTGCTGGCGAATGACGAATGACAAAAGGCAAACTGACAGAGCTGCTTCTGCTTAAATATCGTTTCTTTTTTAGCCTCACGACATGTTTTTTTTTTTTTTTTTAATGTTCTAAATTATTAGTGGTAAGGCAGGTTTTACACAGCTTTTTAGTATTTCTTAAGATTAGGCCCAGTCTACACCCACTTTTTTGTAGTTTGTGAAAAGTTGTTCAAGGGTACACAGTACATTGTATTTCTAAAGTTAGCTTGTAAAGTGTATACTGTAGACAAGCTTTGATTCTGGTAAATTCAGTTTAGTCTGTATACATATGTACAGTACATATGCAAGTTATTTCACAACTTACAATATTAGTGTATTTGAAATGTGAGGCATTACACTACTATTGCATTACTTTTATATTACTCTCACCAACATAACTGGAGATATGGATTCACTATTTAAATGTAGCTCATTACACTCATTACAAATCCAGTGGAAGGCTGGCTTAAGCCTAAAAACAGTACAAATAAGTAAATCTGTATTGTATTGTAAAACTTTAAAGATAAGATACAAAATCTTTTTTTTAGTATTTTAATCCCTATTTTATTAACTTCACGGCATAGTCATGCATTGTTAATTCTTTAGGCAAAGGCAGTTAGTGCGTTCCACAATTTAAATGAATGAATATTCAAATTCAAGTTCAGTTGGATAGGTTATTTGCTTAATTTGAGTGCTTAATTTGAGTTTCCGTATGCTTCCTCGTGATACACATTGACCAAAATTATTTATAGACTGTTATTAATAGCAATTGTACAGTGAAAATTAGTGTTAGCTTACCTTGTCATTATTGCTAGTTGCGACACGGATCTCACTGGCATGTTTTATCCCCACTCTCAATTCTTCGTGTGTTTTCTTTTTGCTAACTTCACAGTACTATGGCACCGCGCTAAAACATTTGTCAAATTACTGGTGCACAAAGTCCACCTAGTTATTCTATTCTTCTTACCTTTATCTTTAATGAACTGAAAGGTGTATGTCCATCTTGAGTTTATATTGTCCATATTCAATCTGTCGTCTGCTGCTGCCGCACTCATCTCTGCTGTAATAGATACTAATAAAAGGAAGTACATTTTGGTCTGAACTTTTCTCCTCCGATCTTGCAGTGTTTTTGGTAAATTTGGGGGGAAAAAAAAACCCACCACGCTCAAATTAAAAATGCATTGTAATGCATTGCATTCCTGTTATTTGTACAGAAAAATATATGACTATTTTTTGGTGTATAATGCATTACACTTCCATGTTACAGCAAAAAGTAATGCATCAAAGTAATTTTATCTTACTTTTGTAATGCATTATTCTCAACACTGCCTATGTATGCCTTAAACATCCAATAATGGCCAATTAGGTCATCACAAAACTGCATTCCCAGCCAAGAAAAACACAAACCAACCATCACAAGAATGTACACAAGCACAGCTAAAGTTAAAAAAAAAAAAAAACAAAACGCAAGAACGAGCTTGGGGCGTTTCTACTTCAAATAGTACACAAAACAAATAATCTGACTAAAAGCGTAACCCAGGGAGACCTCACCCTCTGCCTCATAATTGTCTTCTTTCATGACACCATCCATCCACAGCTTTACGGCCCGCCGGCTGATGGTGGGCTCGGGCAAATGATAGGAATTGTGTCAGCTGTGGGTGGAGAGGTGGGGAGGGGGCGACCTCCGCAGGGAACGCTCCAGCCGACCATCGGGATAAACAAGCGAAGACGGACATAAACAGCCCTGAACGTGTGTACATGCAGTGTTTACGCACATATTAGCATGTTAGCTCTTGTTTGAAGCAATTGTGGGCTATATAACGGATAAAACAACCTTTTGCACTCCTCGCTCTGATGTTGGGAGACTTACCTGAAGACAGCATTATTAGCGCCACCTTTTATTGATATGCAATGTTGGCAGCAAATACTAACATTGTGTTTTCACCCACGCCTTCTTCCCCCTTGGACAAACAAGCGCACTCTGGCCTCAAAGCGGCGCCTCATGCTGGATATGCGCGTCTAATTGGCTGTCTGAGTCACCGCAGAGACGAGCACGAGTTCATCCAGCTTTAGCAATCAACCTACACAGAAGCACAAGCAGGTGCAATTGCGCGTCTCCGCACAAGTCCAGTCATTTGCTGGCCAGCATTCATCATAACAAGAGCAACTCAATTTAGCCCAAGCCAATTTCCTGCTTCCCATCGTCGGCTAGCCCTGCGTAGGCATCATTCCTCAAAGCACAAGTGAATTCATCTCAGGCAATTGCAGCTAATGGAAGCTTCTTCTTTCCAGAGTGTATTTGGACCCTGAAGAAGAGGGCTTATATATATATAAATATTCAAATTGAAAGCCATAATAGTAATGCCAGAAATGACATGTAAACCTCAATTTAACCATGTAAAATTCTTAAAATAACAGAAGCAGGGTATTTGATACTGCTATTTGTGCCTGATGAACATAGTATTACCATGGCTGTGTATGGTAATTTGTGATTGGCCGCACACCATGTGACTAAGATCCTGTGTGCTAGGTGTCCACAGGGAACAGGCCTTCCATTCCCATGGGCCATGAGACCTCAAGTAGATGAACTCCAGTTTCATCCTTGTCTAGGTCATTCTACCTCAGTTCAGCCAGAGTGAAACATTTTTACATTTTGCTGAAATTTTGTGCATAGGTGTACCATCCATCCATCAATTTTCAAAAGTCGCTAATCCTCACAAGGGTCGCAGGCTTGCTGGTGCTGATCCCAGCTGGCTCCAGGCAGTAGGCAGGGCACACGGAGATGAACAACCATTCGGGCGCACCCAAACACACCAAAGGACATTTCGGTATGTCCGATACACCTGCCATGCATGTTTTTGGAGTGTGGGACCAAGCTGGAGTGCTCAGAAAGAACCCATGTGGGCTCGGAAGAACATGCAAACTCCAAACAGGAAGGTCGGAGAGAGGCGGATTTCAACTCGGGTAGCTTTAACTGTGAGGCGGACGTGCTATTCACTAAGCCACTAAGCATGGAAAAAACAATTTTCATCTAAC
Source organism: Hippichthys cyanospilos (assembly GCF_059441005.1). Classification (NCBI taxonomy): domain Eukaryota; kingdom Metazoa; phylum Chordata; class Actinopteri; order Syngnathiformes; family Syngnathidae; genus Hippichthys; species Hippichthys cyanospilos. Next base: position 969,392 of record NC_142373.1, read on the forward strand.
CCTGCGAGTGTTAATTTGATGATATTGATACATCAAAGACAAAGCATTTAAAAAAGACACTAGAGGCTACAAATACCATAGATTGTAAAACAAGAAATGTAGAGGTTCAAAATGGCACCTTGCGTTCATTTCTAAATGATTGCAAATGAGAGCTGGGCCAAGTAGGGCCTTGAACCTTCAACACCGACATATAAAGTACCTGTGCTACTGAGAAAGCAAGTAGATATGGTTTGTCAAGAACTGTATCTAAACAGGTTTTTGGCAGAAACATGATGCAGTAATGTTGTCGGTGGATCTTTGCTGCCACTCTCCCACATTCAATGCATGGCGTTTTCTTGGTCAGATACTGGCGAATATGAGTCAGACTCACAATTTTCCAGTCAATATTGCTGGTTTAAAGAAATTGCAGATTTAATACAGACAAAAGAGCCTGCAACCTAATGTAAAAATCTTTCATGAACCAGTTACTGTATATTTTTTATCCTATAGATGGCAGTTGGTATAAAGAAATGGGTTTATGAAGCAACAATTTGTTTCATGTTCCTATCAATACTATATACTTCTCAAATAGTGGGGCGGGCCCCCCTGGAAGGCACGAGCTGGTGTCAGGGGGGATGCGGATGACACCAGGGTAAAAGCTTTATTCTTGTCATGTGAAGTATAATTGCAATAAATTAAAAAAAATTCATCTTTTTATTTCAGGCACTTTCATGCACTTGTTTTTTTTCTGTTTTAGAATAAGCTATATAAACGCTGTAAAAATAATTATCAGTTGTTGACAGTTGATTTAGATTTCTTTTTTTTTGTTAATGTTTAAAAGGTTACAGGTTTAGGTATATAGTACTTATACATTTTTTTTTATAGAAATTAATGTTGTTTATAGACAGCATGTCAAGTGGGGGGTGCAAAAGGTTTTATCTTTACTGAGGGGGCTTGGCAAAATATAATTGAGAAGCTCTATACGAATTATATATATATATATATATATATATATATATATATATATATATATATATATATATATATATATATATATATATATATATATATATAGTTGCAGAAGAGTGATTCAAATACTCAGAATCAGAAAAATTCCCCCCCTCTATGTCAACACCACAATTTAAATTTGATTTAGAGGATTATTAAACTTAAGTATATACCATAAATATTTGACTCTATCAAACAGAAAATATATGACCATAAATATACGACTCGTATAACTATTTTCAGGTCAGAATATACAGGATAACTTTGGAAATGTGCTCATTAATATGGCATACAGTGAGCTTGCCTTTTGGGACACATTACAATACATACATTCTTATTGGGTCAGCTGCTTTTTCATCATCATCTGCGTCCAACATCCAGCTAACAAAGTTCATCCAGTTTAAAAACTAAAGCACTGATCATACGCCGCGTTTCTTTTTATTCATAACGTGTCATCGCAGCAGGCTCCCTGGCGTCAATAAAGAGTTCCTTGAACGTGTCGCCATAGGGTTCCATGCCCTTTTCTTCAAAGGTGTATTTTAACGCACACCTGATTGCCAGGAAAACGCTCTCCATCTGAGAGGCGGAGGAAGCGGAAGCTGTAATGATGGCGCTCATCGGGATGTGTCACAGCAAGGGCGGTGGGATGCTTCACTATGAGGCGCCTGGTAAATAAGGCTAATTAGCAACTCTGTTCCCTTCAAAGATAACAGCAGTGTTGCTTCTTTCGGCGATGTTTTTTTTGTTTTGTTTTTTTACAGTGGAACATTTTCGTACAAATGACTGTAAACACTTCCAGACAATGCACTGTGTGTTTTAAAGGCGTGGATTATGTTGTTATTTATGCCGGGCAATTTCAAACAGCAGGCCACAGACATGTATTTTCTTTTATTAATTACTTTTACTCTTTTTATTACTGAGCATTCATCTTCGTGCTTTAATTATTTATTTTAGTAACCATATTTCGACAGGGAGATGATAGTTAAAATCTCAGGGTCTTTCAATTTTGAGGATGCATCCATTCCGTTAACATGTGATGCTAATGCTAACCAAAGACGATTTTGGACTTAATAATAACGTGGACCCTGCTCCTCTCCTTTTGTGTTACATGGTTGACATGGATGAAGGAGACTGCTTGTGGACATTATGTGGATGAGATGTGTCAAGGCTGCTCTGCAATGACAAGCATTCCTCTGGCATGTGCGACAACAGCGCTGCTAGCAGTGTGGCTGCATGTGTTAGCTATTGATTAGTGGTCTGAGGCAAGTGAAACATTTGGGGAAACGGCAAGATGAGCAGTAATCACGCGAGCTCAGATTCCCTCAGGATGTTTATAGAAGTGTTTCTTCAGCATGAAGGGAGAGCAATAATAAAATCACTTTTATTGAGAGGCAGTGCTTGGATACCTGTGGATTATGAGTGGGCTGTCACAGATAGTGTTTTGTGATTTGTTTGTTTGTTGTTGTGTTTTTAATTACAAATCTCTTTTGCCACAGTGGTAGTAATTTGTGAAGAAGCGTCAAAATTATTACTGTGAAAATCACACTGCTGTCAATGTATCAGTCAGGATATGACACTCTAGCAAAAATACAGGATGTCGAGAGTTTGTTTCATTTACTTTGCAGAAAGAGGCATTATTATTATCATCCAAAAGGAGACTGTGGGAAAAGACAAGGGATAATGTTCCAAAATGGAAACTGTGTAATATCGTGCTATTGTGTTAGATAAAGCCATCATGTAGTTTTTTTTTTGTTGTTTTTTTTTTTTTTTGGGGGGGGGGGGGGTGGCAGTTCTGTAAAACTAGCATATTTGCAGTTTGTGGACTTGCCTATTCACTGATTGTTTTTAGCCTATCCTCCATACTCTGTTAAAAAGGTCATCTATTGGCTGTTTGTTATGGCAACAAGCATGTATCATGGACAAGAATTGCTTTGATGGCAGTATCTTGGCAGCTGCATTCAGTCAGGCCATTCATTGCCTGATGTAATAGAAAACTGTGCTTTTCATCTTGTGGCATCGAAAGGCAATTACAAACCTTTTGGTGGGTATCAATTACGTGCGGATTCCGTTATTTGTGACAGGGGTTTTGCCTGTCCTGGTTGTTCACTAGATTCTGAAATATCACAACGGTGAATCTGTTCAATCATTGTCCAAACAGCAGAGGTTTTAAACCACTATGTTGTATCACTTTGGCAAGCTTATCACCATGACTGACAAGGTACATCAAATACTAAATACTTTTGTCAATGAAAAACATCAGAAGTAGAACCGTGGTGCCATACATTTCAAATGGGGAAATGCCTGATAACTAAACAAACATTTGATAACTTTGAATTGAGCAGCTCTGCAACAGACGGTGAAAAATAACCAATTGAATTGGAATGAGACACTTCGACCTCCAACATAAATCCAACCAAGATGAGTTTTTTTAACAATTGACTGCAGCGTTCACATGTCTATGTAAATGGTAAAAGTGGTAGCATATGAACATTTTTCGACACTTTCGTATATATGACAAATTTTAGGTCACATATTGCCTACTACTGGCTTCGCCTGCATATTACAGTGTTTTAATATGGTTTTACAGGTCTATCCATTTTTGTAAGACCACTGTTTGGTAATTGAATCCAAAAACTTTTTCACCTGTGAACAATATGGGATCTTCCTAGCTAAAATTGTGTAAACCTTTGATGGGATCTAAAGGGAAAAAAAATGTAATAAGATACTATATGATCTGAAATAATGATGTGATGGAAATATAAGTCCCTGAATATGTTAAAAGGGGTGTTAAATTGTTGCCAAATGCCCAATCTGGAAAAGGGCTGACTTGTCACCCAAATCTGACAAAATTTGACAGTGATGTAGGTTTTAAATCAACTTCCATTTCTCCGATTTTTTGTTGAATTCTAACAGAGTGTGAATTTTCCTTTGAACATTATGCACACATTAAAAATGAATCTTGGCATATTTATCAATAATTGTAGACACAAAGTATAACTTCCTTTGTGAAGGTGATGAATGAAATGTATGATTGTTACATTGTAACATTTACCAGCCAGCTATGCACATCTAAAGGTCACCTCATAGCTAGTGTCATTTTATTATTATTATTTAGATTACACTGTGTGTAATTTTAGTTTTGTTGGGGGCATTCTGTAAATGTGCATCCCAAATTATCATGTGCGATGCATGCAATCTTTGCCCGGGCACAAACTGTCAAAGTGAATTTTGCCGTCCATCTGTTTTCCATTAGGAGGCGCAGCATGCATAATTCATCATCGTCGAGAAGTAAAGACGAGTTGAGGCTGCAGATGTCCCCGTCGCTCACACCATTCCAAATTCGACCGCCGCCGCCTCTGCATCGCAATTTTTTTTATTGTCCTAATGAGCTCATTAAAGGCGAATGACTTGGTGGTTGTTGTTGTGTGCTGTGATTAGAGAGAAGCCGCAACCCGTCTAGTCATCTGCTAGGATCATTTCTCGGGAGCGTGCCCTCAGCTAAGCCTCATTTATTTGATTATTGTAGCACTTGCATGGTTTACCCGCGTTTTGTCGTTTTTGAGAGTGATGAATGTCTATTCTGAAATGACAAAAGGAAACACCATTAACAATTCATTGTGTATCTAGTAATCAAACTGGAAATATTTGTAGGTCAGAAACAGTTAAAAGTTAGAACGCATGCAATTACACAGTCTGGACTAATATTACTTTAGCGGATTTTGCCAATGTGCTCAGAAATATTATGCCTGATAACTTTGTAGTATAAAGTTGTTTGATTTGTGTCAATCTGTTTTGTCGTAAAAAGTCAACATTTGTTTTTTTCATCATGACTTGCTTGCTGTGGTATTTTTTCAGTCCAGTTCCTCAATAAAGAACACCCTTTATCAACTATGTTTCTTCGCTGTAAGTTCAGGTTTTTTTCAACAGGTTTGGTGTCTCATATAGAGGTTTTGCCTAATGCCACACTGTCTGCTTTTGCCTATTTCTTATCATGTTAAAAAATCAATATTGACATAGCTGAAGACTTGAGCGGATTTATTAATGTTTATTAAGCTACATTATTTCCAGCATTGGTTCAAAGTTTGTAAACTCTTTTTTTCATTACCAATACTTAAAATGTTCATGAATGTTAGGGTAATATTTAAGTCACCAACTTTATAAAGAAATATTGCATTTTTATGTTAAACAAAAAAAACAAAAAACAAAAAAAAACAAGTAATGAAAACATAATGTTTAATCATTTAGATTATTCAACGTTGTCAACTTTTGTCCAGATTACTCATCTCGGCATTTTCTCCATCTGCTTTATGATGTGGTTCATGCTTTATAAATTGGATTCACTTTCAGTCATAGCTTTGCATTTTCGAGGTTGAATAGTTTGAATTTCTGAATGTGTTTGATACCAGTTCAACTTGAAAGTTTCCACACTTTGGAACTAGTACTGAACATTCATAGACATTTGCAGTCAATATCAAACAAACTATTTGACCTTAAAATTGTTGCTGTTTCTTGTCATTTAACACCTTGTGAAGCGCTGACCTATTTTTTTTTTTTTCCGGAATTTTGTCCATGCAACCAGTCAACTAAAAGACGCTTTGTCTTTTTTATTCAACTTTAAAGATGCTTTGTAGCTCTGCAGTGGGTTATTCATGATAATATAGCCGCTTTTTTCATTATTGAATCAAAGTAACTAATTTCTGTCACCAAGAAGCAATATGCAAACCAAAATCTGAAAGTTTTGAACATAGCAAAAAAAATTCTGCACCATATTTTCATTCGTATGTATTATTAGTTAGGGAAGGCTGCTTTTCTTAGCATCCAAATGCGTTGGGGGTGGAAAGGCAGATAATTATTTTTTCCTCAAGTGCTGCTTGTGTGTCAGGTAGGAACGCTACAGAGTACACAAGCAGGCCAATTGCTCAGCTTTCCTTTGGCAAATTGCAGCAGTGGCCTGTTTGCTTTTTCATTAACAGTCTAGCGAGTTGCTATGTGAATGGCCGCAATGTTGCACCGGTTTTTAACGCGGCCGCCCTGCACCAGAGACTTTTTTTTGGCATTATACGATGCAAATTAGACACAGTCGTGGTGAAGTTTTGTTAAGGCCTAAATTAGCTCCAGAAATGAGCTTTGAAATCTGTTTTTCATTTTTTTTAATGTTATATACACTATAAAAATAACGTAGCCCACATTTTATTGCTAAATGCATTGGATGTTTTTGTGGTAAATATTTAGGGGACAGCTGCGGCATTATGTTAGTTTCAAGACGTTTAAATGGCGTTGTATGTTCAGTTCCAATCTCAGGCAAATGTGTGATCTGGATCAGACCACACTAATGCAGACTTCAAATGCAAACCCTAACCTCCGAAAGCAATAGGGTATTGGGTTTTTTTTTGTTTTTTTTTGCTCAGGACTTGTTTTTTTCCTGGCATTAACAAAGCATAGTTTCGCAACAAAACATAATTATAAACAATATCTATTTGAGATCTATTTTAGTACCTTTTCACCAACTAATTTATCAAGAAATTTCACACAAATACTGTGACATGCAAATTAAAAATGTATTTTGAGTTTTTCTAACTAGACGTTGACTCCCTTGTGTCCACGCTTTGCTGAAGTTCATTTCTGACAATCTGCCAAAAAGAAAAGATTAAAGTGTGAGCTCGAATGGCCCTTGTCATAGTGACAGTCATACCTTCTACAATGGTTTGTATACTCTTGGAAAGGTGAAACCCTCTGTTACAAAAAAACAAAAAGATCACCCTACGTTTGATTTTGTACTCAAGCTTGCTCCATGTAAGTATCAGAAAATTGAAAAAGTGCCAAATAATGCTTCCTTGCTCGTATTGTAAAATACATTGTATTCTAGATTGCATTTAACAAAGGTTCTCAAAACAAGTCTGTTTTTTAAATTAAATTTGGCTATAACACTTAATGATAAGATTGTGTCCATTATTGGCTTGTAAAATAGTTAGTAATTAATGTATGGATGCTTATTATACAGTTAAGAATAATTAACAGCACAATATATGTTTGAGTTTACCATATGGGAAGTTAAAGTTACTGTAACTTCTATACCACTAAACTGACAGAAGATGTTCTCACCAGTGGCTGTAAACAAGTCTTTAGGTACTCTTAACAAACTGCTCAGTATACAGTATATAGGTACAGTATAAATATTTTACAAAGCATTAACAGATGTACCCTTATTATGGTTTGGATGAGTTGTTCACCAAATCACAAGCTATTATAATTTTACTGTATGTAAATACTATATTTACTAGTTGTAAGAAGTACAAGAAGTATTTTTGTTAGAAGTATTTTTGTAGGGTTTAAAAAAAAATATTGTGAGCCACGCTTTATTATTAGCTTTTACAATACTTTATTAATCTATCTGAAAGAGTTCTACTTTTTATAATTAACCATGCACAAATGAATATTTAAGAAACAACATTTTATAAAGCCTTAAAAATCTTAGTTACAAATGGCTCCTAAATATCAAAACAATACTTTAGTAACTTTTACTGTACTTTAATAACCTGTCTGAAAGATCTCTACATTTTATAAATATGCTACTATCAACTTATGAATATTAAATAAACAAACATTTTATCAACTATGTATTAAGCCTTAAAAATCTTACCGTTGCAAATGGCTCATAAATGATCGAAATGTTAATAATCAGTTCATAAACACTTTACACTAAACTAAATTAATAAAAGCAGTTTTCAACAGAATGTAATTTTTCAAGGTCACCTTTGATGGTCTCACGGAATTGGCTCATATCATTTTTGTCATTATAACATTGTTACATAGATTTAGCAAACTGATTAATAATCCCCATTGAAGGTTTATCAAAACCTTAGAAAGCCGTTCAATTTAAGTAACTTACTTTTACTGGGCTAAACCAGAGTTGAGAGAAAAAAAAACATGTCTGGAAATACCCAAGTCAGTGTCTCTGCCTCGTATGTTTTCATTTCAAAAGTCAACTTAGGCAGCACTAACTGTAATAAAAGCATTTTTTAAAATGCGCCTCTGCACTTTCCAGCTGTTGCTCTCCATCACTCCATCGAACCTCGCAGCAGACGCATCTCACTACTCCACAAATACTCCACAAATGTCGACATCTTCTGCAATGCCTCAACCCGCTCCCCCGCTTTGCAAATGATACTGCGCAAATATGAGCTCAAAGTGTTTGCGTGTTTGACAGAAGTGTATAGTCAGCAAAGCCACGCATAAATAGGACCCCCCACACACACGCGCGTTGCATCCCACCCACCCTCGCAGGGAATCCAATTTACCATTCGCTTAGTATTATTGATCACATTAATAGGTCATGGCTGTTTTTCTAGCATTTAATTTGGTTTTAAGATAGTAAGTTAAAGTTAAATAGTTACGAAGAAACATCCAATGGAAAACATATTTGACGTTTTAAGAAATTAACTTATTAAAACTACAGAAAGCCTCAAAATGAATCAAGACATTTTAATAATGAAAACAAGAATCTTGGGTCAACAGTATACATTATTTTTGGGTGTAATATAAGAAGCTAAAGAATCCACAATCCAGCTCCAGCCATCATTCATGAGTTTAATTAGTTTGATGTTGTAGTCATATAATAGCCTTTGAGGCATTCACTGTTCGGAAACTCGGTTAAATGTTTGCATACAAGATGGGAATATCTCAAGATAATTATGAATAATAGAACATCTACCCAGTACTTTATTTTTTGCACGTGTTTTAATAATTTCTAGAGAACTGAAAGTGATCTAAGGCAATACTAAGCAATATCTGCTTTTTTTACTCTCTTTATTTGGTACTTTTTCTACTTTTTGCTGATCATTTTTCTTTGCATGTACTGTACATTGCAGTCATTGCACATAAAGTAAAAAAATCAGTACTTTATAGCAATACCTCCAACTATTTTTTACCATTTCATAATTGTATTACCATTTGATGATTAACACCATTAAATCCTTTCTTTTACATTCATAACATATTTATCTATGTAGAATATTAGTTGATCACACTTTAACCATATCTTAGGATTTTCCAGAACAACTTTAATCATCCCCAAAACTGACAGTTATTCAGTCTGCCACTAAGACGTCTTTAAAATGCCATCGACCCAAAACATCACCATGTTTTCTTTGCGAATTTTTCTAACGTGTTTCATGTGTTGTATTCTCAAGGGGATTGGAATTAACGTAACCACAAACAGTCACTCGGTTCTGGCGATGTCTATTACAAGTAATGTAGAAAAAAGTACACATTCCCTAAAATAATCGTCACCGCCGTTATCCTCATCATCATATATGGTGAAGGAGCGACGTTACAAGTGGTGTTAAAAAGTCATAAATCTGTGTTTTCCTTAACTTGTACATATTTTCTCTGACTTTCACATGTGCCAATCTCATTTTCCTCATAGTTTATGTGTCTCTATATATGAAAACCATATCCACGTGTAGAAGCCTAATGAGAGAAAATAGTGACACCCAAAAGCAGCATTTAAGTATTATTCAGTTTATGTCAGGAGGTCATTTGATGAAAACGTTTTTTATAATACCTATGAAAAGTACATTCAGAAAAGGTTGGCCAAAATGTAAAGAATATAACCATTTAGCAAGAAAAGGAAGTAGGCACACTTCATTTACTTTTCTGTGCCACAAATAAAAGTGTCAGGCCAGATTTGGCCCCTGGGCCTTGAGTTTGACATCAGTGCTTCAAAAGATTTTAAATGACACCCATGTCATTGTCATTTTATTTTCATGATACTTGGCAACCAGCAAGTAAACTCAAGTTACAAATTATGATTCATTGCCCAATAACAGTAATATGGTATACTTAATAATGCAATGCTCAAGGAGACAACAACACGCACAAACTTGAAGCACATTCTTATGTCTTCACATCTCGCTTTATATCTATTGCAAGACTGAAATGAAAAAGTGTCTATCTGAGTAAACGACTCCAGAAAGCTTTGTATTTATACTTAATATCTTTCCAGATTATAGCAACAACAAAGCGATTTCTGGAAATGAAAACAACGTGCTTATAATTCGAGTGGCATAAATGGCCGAATGGAATGTGAACTTAATTCTCTGTCTTTCGTCCCTCCCCCTTCTCGCTTTGCTCAATTTTCTACGTTCAAATTCTTGACACTTTGCACCTCAGCTGCGCGCGAGAGACGAGGTGTTGACCCAGACTTAAAATGTTGGTTTTAATATCGTTCCGGACTATTGACGACTGCGGATAGGTTGGCGAGCATTAGCCTGCGAAGCTCGGCCAAACAAACGAGCGGAGGGGCCGCGAGGGGGATGAAAGGCGGCCTTTGAACCGGGTGACTTCAGCACTTGAGCTCGATTGTTTTCAGCTGAGCTTTCTCTGGGTGGCTTCACTTCAAGCTGCCGGAAGTGGATTTACATGTGATTTAAGAGGGAAAACTTGCCGCTAAACCGATCGGACGGTCTCATTTGACGTCTCAAGTAGCTTCCAAAGTTGTTGATGCAAATGCTTGCCGCGACCCCCTCTCGCTGCCCTCTTTTTTTCCTTCCACTCTCGCGCCTGGCAAAGCTTTTGTGTCCAGGTCGCATTCCGTCTGATCATAGTTGTGTGTGACATTTCAAAGGGGATTAGCCGAATGAAATGTGATAAAAACTATTTTCACGTGACCCCGCAGCACTTGACCCGCCTGCCTTCCGTAGGCTTGGCGGCGTAGCACCGGGGCTCAGACGGCCGCAACTCCACGCAATCCGGACAGAGAGAGCTTTAGCCCTTTATGACCTCAAACGGTCAACACACGAAAAGAAAAGAAGGGTCAGTGGTAATTCGACAATGGTATAAACACTGATAAGTCGGGTCAACGGAGGAAGGAGGCAGGTGATCCACAAACATGTAGCAAAAGTAAATTCAGAAAAAAATTATTGTTTCCCTTGGAGAATATTACAGAGTCGTTGCTCATCGCAGAGGAGGTTTGCTTTCATTTCTATGGTTAGTTAGATTTTTTTAAGTTTTAAGAATTGCACATCAAAGCATGGGAAACTCAGGCTTGTCGGTCCACTGTGATGTTTTGTGCTAACAATAAAGGCCACAGTTTATTTTCAATTCCATTTGAATTTTGGTTGCAATGTCAGCCTGGATCAAAAATCATATCTACAGATTTTTATGTGTCCAAAACACAGGTCTAATTTATTTGAATCCTATTCAAACAACTGTCTGTATGTGACAGCCTCTCAAAGTGGGCCAATTTTGTATCATGGATTTTGATCAAATTAGGACATATTTTATCCCACTGATGAAAATACAGCAGATGCACATTCATAGATGGCAGTCCGAAATGAAGCTGATTTGTGTTGGAGACAAGACATGTATTTGAAAACTATTTAGATTCCTATCGGTTTGAAACAGGGTTTGACACCTCAATGTAGTCAAAAATATAATCAATATCTAAATTTCATATAACATCCTATACAATATCATCTACGTGCGTAAAAGTACAGTAAATGGAGAGCAGCAAAAGCGTGCTGGACGCCTCTGAAACTAGACTTCAATGAGAACTAAGTAGTGAGCAAAGAGAGGCTTGCATATATTCATATTACCGTAGTTCATCAGTGTAAAGATGTGCAGAGTACATTTGAATTATGTTTTGCATGCACAATGTTATTGGCATAAATATTAACAATATTTGACCTACTATGGATCCCTGAGGAACAATTATGTCTATGTCTATCAAGCAATGACAGAATGAATATCCCGAATGTTGTCATCTGTCTCTCACCTCATCTCCAAAATAATAATAAAAAAAAACAGTACAAATTATGGTTGTACATTGTACGCAGTCCATATGAATCAGTAAGTCGAAAAACTAATCTGAAATTTTAGATGTGATATCGCAGTGGAGGGCACTCCATTGGATAAAGCCATAGCTGACTGCAACCAGTTGATTTTGTTGCATTATCTTGTGTTTTTCACTTGTGGCCAACATAAACAGCTGTATGCGTTGCAACATGTCGACAAAGCAGCCAGGGCTCATTGCGGCGTGATGGATGGCTGCGTGCTAATTATTAGCACACATAAAAGGATGCTGTTATTTCCAGACGTGGGCCTCAGCCGCCGGCTAAATGCGGGGCCATCAGTCTGCGACTATATCACTCAATCTTGATGTATGAGCGCGGTGGTACAAATTAAATGCGCAACGGCTTTCTAAAGGAGGTTGCCGTACTCAACAGGACGCGATTTGGGCTAATTCCTGCGCAAGGGGTTCGTACAATAGGCCACTATACCAAATGGTGTAATTACTTTGTGTACACACATCTGGAATTAAGCTCCCAGAGGAAGCTAATACTCCAAACAAAAACAAAACAAAAATGGAGGCCGACTGTTTTCAGTGGCACAAGATAAAGAAAGGTACGGCGTCGACTTGAAACCTCGACTTGTCGCAAAGATCATTCTTGGCGCCGAGTGGGTCCATCTTGAGCACGAGGCTCGGAGAAGATTACACGTCGCAAACCCAGTTGCTCCGGTTGGAGCCTCCCCTGGCTTCTATTTGAGCACGTTCAGGCCCCACTTTGCATAATCAGCGACTGTGCGATGCAGCGTGTACAGGAGGAGCGACCAATTTTGGGATGTTTTGGAATAAGCGGCATCTGGATTCCATAGCTTCTCAATTTTCGCAACCAAATCTAAAGTACAGACTCTTTAACTCGACCAACTAAAGAGCAACCGGTTGAGTCAGGAAAATGCCCAAAATATTCAAGCTCTTTCAAATAGCATCCCTGAAATATGCAAAGATAATAACCAGAAGGGAAGGGTGTAATACCCAATTAATGAAATATGGCGAATTGAAATATAGTATTCTGATCCATATTAAATGATCAAAAATGACTGAATCAGTGTTTCTGAACTTGAGACCGGTTCTGTAAATTCATATGAAGCATGGAGATGAGTAACAAGTAAAAAAATGGATGTACGTACCTCAGAAGAGATGTTTCAATCAAAAAAATTTTGTCAAAACAAATTCCTTTTTAATTATAGTAACAACGAGTTACAAATATTTATAACTTTATTGATAGTTTACTTGTACAAGATGTACATTCATATTTTGTGACTCCAAAAGGGAAAGGGGCAAAACAAATAAACATGAGTCATGTTTAAGCATGCTAGCAAAGAAAATAATAAGCTTTGTAACGGGTACAACAAACTCCGCATTTAAAATTCAACCATCCCTGAAACATTTGTAAACTTGGACACGCTACATTTAGTTTTTTTGTGTTTTTTTTTTCCTTCCCCTCCTGACAATGCATCACAGCCACCCCCCCAAATAATGGGAAACAAACTGCAAAAGCAAGGTAAAAATGTACAATTGTAGTCCAACTCTTTCATTTTTCATAAACCTTCGGACAAAAATAATAAATAAAACACAAATATGTTTAATTTAAGATGGAGACATAAACAATTGAAATGAGGGTTAAACAGAACGTGGGCGGGGCATGTTGACCTTGCGAGGGACTGACAGCTTGGACAGCAGTTTGGAAAACAAGAGTCGTAATCTAAAAAATGTTGGCAAATTAACGATGAATGTCACACACAACATGCAAAGTAAAGCTCATTATTTTGTAAACAACCACTTTGTTCGGATGTCACTGCCGAGTATTAAAGTCGTAGATCGTCATAAATGTAATTTTAGCTGGACACGGCGGAGTTTACGTGAAATATGGCACCCTGTCAATCTCCGACGGGACATAATGTACACGCCGACTTGAAAAAAAAACAGCCGGCAAACAAAGTTGAAATCCCCAACAGTGCATTAAAAACAAAATCAACGTAAAATCGGCGTGCCGCTTTATCGACCAACTGTTAGCTGTTTAACTTTTTTTGTTTTTTGCTATTTACAGTATTGCACTTAAACTGCACACCATTGCATTTCAGTTTTACTGATGCCTTCATATTTTCAGAAATACAAAAAATTGAAGTACAGTGCTTAACAAATTTATTTGACCACCTATCATTACAACAAATGGAGGGTACATAGCTGAATTCACAATAAAAAAAAATTTGGGTGAATGCTGGAATGAATCGAACCTAAGTTTGAACTAAGTCTTCTGTTTTCCATTATAAATCGTCCAAAAATGATCATGTGCTCATACCATTTTTTTTCAGTTTGTAAATTTGAAAATCTTGAAGAAAATATCATTTTGGTTTAAGAGCTTCTTCAGACTGGTTTTATCAATCCGGTTTCATCAGTAACACATTTAGGGCAGCTATGTTATAATCTTTCATTGGGTGGTGGACTATATATTTGTCAGGCAGTGTACAACGCATTTATACCCATTATCCTTTTTTGTGGATCACAACCCATGTCAAAACCCCACCCCCATGTTTTTTTTTATCAATTTAATAAAGTAGTATCTTGCCTGTAGTGCCATTTGTAAACACCCACAATGTACGAGACCTGAAGTGCAAAGGCGATCATCACTTCCTCACCCAGATAGAAAGAAGCAGAAGTCCGAGAAGGGAGCAAGAGGAAGTCCAGAAAAACAATAAACGAAACAAAACAAAAACCGTGGAAGTTGTTGCTTTTGTAATATCACAAGTCCATAAGAAGAGAATTGCAGCCGGGGCCTTCGGGGGTAGGGTGTGTGTGCGCGTGCGTGTTTGTGAAGGTAATGGCGAGCTTTGCAGGAAGGCCTCCATGCACGGACACAGTGGTTGCAAATACATTTCTTAAAGCCGGAGAGGAGGTCAGGACAGGTGGGGTAATGAGATGTGCCCGGCCTCCCCAACGCCAACCCAACCGTCCTCAACTCTGCCCGTCGCCTGCCACTTTAATTGGCACTAAAGTCCTCTCAGTGTGTGCCGGGCCCTCAGACAGACATCCACATGTGTTTGTACGGTCCTTGGGATGTGATCTGTGCCTGGAGTGGACTGAGCCACTGGCCCCGCAGAAGTCCTGCCTGTTGGGCGAAAAGTAAAAGGTGACTTCATTGGTATTTCATTACCGCTTTGCTGGAAAAGTGGTTTGTTTTGGCAGCTGGTCTTTTGTGACAATTTTCTCGCTCCCCCTTCTCCCTTTTTTGTAAAAAAAAAAAAAAAAAAAAAAGTCTTCCTCCGACTGTTCCTCCCCCAAGAAAACTTACACTCTGTCCGACTCCCCCCTTTTCTCATTCAGTGTTTGTGTTTAGTTTTAGCTGTGAGTGTCACGGCCTTTTCACAGGCTCAGTCTTGTGTGAGAGGCCATTACGGACCATCAGGCCAACGGTGTGTGCGGGGAGGGAAGGGGGGGTAAAGTTGGGGGAGGGCGCCCCGCTTGGGTCAGAGTCCCAGAGCCTCGGCGTGTTTCCTTGCCTTGAGTCGCAGGTCGGCGATGCTGGAGTTCTTGCTGTTGCTTTTGGCGGCCGCGGCCACCGCCGCAGCCGCCGAGGCCGAGTCAGCCAATGAGGCGATTGGTAGTCCGAAGGGAGGGGGCGGGAACATCAGGTAGGGGGCGTGTGCGGCTAGGTGCGGGTGCAGGTGTGGGTGGGAGTGGGCGACGCCGTCCAGCTGGAGTTGCGCTTGAACCTGTGAGCAAAAGAAAAAAAAATAAATGTAGCAAGTTATAACCAGAGGTGCTTGGTGGCAGGGGTGTTTAGACTTTACCTGGGTTGTATTCAGCCACATGGTAGGATATGACTTTGAAAGGCTTTGATTGATTAAACACACCATCCTTATACATAAAATGTAGTAATTTTCATTATTTAAGAAAAAAAAAAACAGCACTCATTTGTATACTAGTATTGACATGGAGTTTAATTTCTTGGCCTCGCATTGAGACTATTTGAATTGAAAGGTGTTTTCAAACTTTTGACCTGTGCTGCAGGTTCTTTATACTGCTATGTCACAGCTTCTTTGTTATACGTGACAGAGCAAATAATTTAAAATAATTTCTTATTGCCACTAGCTCCACCCCTGCACTAAAAGGAACATCTCGTTCGAAACAAACTAAAACAAAAGCCGCAAACTCTAGTAACATGACGATTTCTAAAGCAGTCACTTTTAAAATTATTTTATTATATATTATAACATTATTTACTTAAAATTATTAACAGGATATGTTGGAATTGGACCTCAACTACAGGAATTGGAAAACGTTATTTGCTCCGATAGTATTTTTATTAAATTACTTTTATTCAGTGTTATGAAAAGAAATCTTGCAACTACTTTAGTTATTAATACTTTATTTGTATTTTAATCTCTAGAAACTATGTAAAAGTAATTAATAAGTAAAAGTAGTAGTTATGGTAGTGCCCCCCACCCTCCCTACATACACACACACACACACACACGCACACACATTTGGGTGTGTTGATGGGTCGTACATATGGCCCACAACAATAATGGGTTTCAGACCTCTTTTTACGGGGAATAAGCGAGTGTGATTTTATGTATGTATGTACATATTTTTGTAATCTAATGCTTTAAGGGTGGGTGATTTGGCCAAATACAAACTCACGATTATTTTCAGTCATTTGGGTTGATTACATTTTTTAATCAGTCGAAAAGCCATCATTCATTCATATAAAGTTTGCATTCATTTAAATAATAAATAAATCTTGTGTAAGTTGTTCAAACACTGTCATCTGATTTTAAATCAGTTTTAACATACGTTTAACTTACTTGTACAAAAACTTAGCTGTTCATGTTTGCCGCAGTCATGTAGTTAGCTGCTTATTTTTGCAAGATCAGCCATCTGCCATTTTTGCAAATCTTCGATTCTTAAAATATGGGGGGAGGGGGGTGTCACAGTGCAACACAATTAAAAGGTAACCTCAAATGGTACCCCCTCAAAGCTGTTGCTTACTGTGTGTTTTCTATGAAAATAGCCACGAGCCTCAACCGACCCTTCAGCTCACCTTTTCTTCCTTCATTCTATTTTTTGAAGCGTGATTCTAAAAGTTACTGAATCCCACCTTTCTCTCCCTCTGTTGCTGTCAAAAATGCACATACACACTCAAACACACATGAAATCGTCCAGAATCAAAGTGCTTCTCAGGCACAGAACAGATTTGCTTAATTCAGCCGGCCGTTATACCCTTGGAAATATGCAGTCTTATTATGCTGATTATGTATTCAATTGCATAAATAAACTATTTTTGCACTAAAGAGATACTCACGTATTTGGAGTTATAAATATTTATCCAGACATATTCCTTATTCAAAAGCGGTGAAGGATTTAATAAAAAGAAAAAGGAGAAAAAAGAGGCCATAAGGCATAACATATCCCTTTTCACATTGTGGGCAATTATTTCCTAAAAGAAGGAGGTGAAAATGAAGCATGTGCTGACTTCAGAAGAAGAAGAAGACGTTGCCATTTCCTATGTGTCTCAAACAGCAAAAGTGGCAAACTATTTGTGCTTTGCTTTTCCAACCCAAATAGAAGCTTTAGCTTGACCACGTTTATGTTTTCTTTCATTTCTCTTTGCCTGGGATGCTGAACATGAAAATGGAAGTGGGACACTGTTACCAGTTAGAGTTGCTTAGCACCTCAAGGGCAAACAAACATTGTGATGAACTGATTAAAAACTACATTAAGTCACTTTCTTGGAGGGAGGCAGGACAATCTAAACAAAAACCAGGTGGGCCAACTGTCTGACGAAAAACTAAACAGCATGGTGAACTCTCTTTTTTGTTGTCTTTTGGACAAAATCAAAATACTACAACTTCTCTCTTTATCTAGAGCCTGATTTTATAAAAGGAGGTCTGTATGTATATTCAGGATTATTGTATGGTCTATATGTTTGTTTAGCTATTCTGGGTGGGAATTCAATCAGAACTAGGCATCAAAACATCAAACAAATCGCATTTAAATGTGAGATTTCAGGTCAGTGATGGACCCAATTGAAATTAATCTATACAGTATAGCACTTTAATACACATTTGCTGCCAACAAAGTGCTGTATTTACAGGAATAAGTGTGTTTTTGCTTTGCTTTTATTTATTTATTTATTTTTTTGGGGTGAGGTACCATCACAACAGAATTTCGCACGGTGGTGACATAAGAACAGGAAATGGAACTTATTAGTTCAGTTGTCCTGGCTGCAAGTGTGACGATAACCATAGAAAGACAAAGTAACGTGTAGCTAAGTGAAACCTCTGACCTTGGATGCTTAAGGTATGCATTGATCCACAGCAGAACAAAAAAACAACAACAACAATACCCACCGACGATGATCAAGTAGGAAAGTAATTTGCTTGGATGGTAATTATCAACTATGTTAAATCAAAATGAAGTTGCCGCTAATCAGAAGGAATCTACCCGTTTTTGATGAAACCAGATCCCTGCAAATGGAAAATCTGACTTGCGAAACAAGACCCTCTTTTGCTTTGCGGTGCCAACTAAAATTCCAACCGTCTCAGATAGGCCACCACTCAAGTGAATCAAAACAAAAGGAGAGCCTTAATCTCCGTTTTGCTTTCAGATTATTCTCGAAGAAGCCAAGCGACGCACAATGCTTGCGGGACGCTTGATTTGAATTTTGAAACTTACTGTTGATATACCTGCGGTATGTAAGGCTGAATGGATTTTTTTGTTGACTGTAGGTGCAGATGAAATATTTTTCTGGTAGAAATTTTGGAGTATTGCCCAGCGAAAGACATTTTACTGCATGTTTAACACATGGATGCCAGGAACATAGACAATAACAAAACTCGCAAAGAGCATTGAGTTTAACGGAACTAACCACGTAGTTAACGACCAACAGGACAGAATCCCATGAAAGACACCCAACAACAGTGTATGTGTGTGTACTGTGTGTGAGATGTTTGATTATGGTTAATAAAACCAGTTTATTTCTTGACATTCTCTTTTATAATGTTTAGATTGAATTCAGTGCTATTTTTCTTTACTAAAACCGTTTTTCTTGGCAGTCAAAGGCATTTTCATTCATTTCGGTAGGAAGGAGTTGCTTGAGTCCACCACTCACAAGCTTGGTCACTAAATTAAAACTGTAAATCTACATTTAACAGCTGCGACACTGAAAAATAAAATACATACATTTTGGTTGCACATGATTTAAATTTGGCAAACTGATGTGACTTTTTCCTCTTTTCCTGACAGTTTGTTAAAAAATAATCCATCCTAAAGTTACCAATCCGATCATTCTGATGTGACTTTCTTGGTTGTTTTAAACAACATAAACCTATTTCTGTGATTTAATTGTTCAAAATTATCCATTTTTAATACTGTTTTTGTGCAAAACAATGCAGAAAGTTGGGTCAAAGTGGCCCAAATATTGAGCCAGTCCTTTTTTGACCCATAATTGATTTATTTTCACTCCAACGCTTTTTACAGTGGCTTCAAACGCATTAGGGACTCAATAAAGGGAGCTATTCAATCTTAAAAATGCACTCTATGAATTGAAAGTCATTCCAGGTCATAAAGCATCATTCACATCAGACCGTAGGACTATTTCATAAAATACCGACAGATGCAAAACTGTTATGACTATGTTGTCTGGCCCAAAAAGGCCAACTTTGAAAAATCCACACTCTAAAAACAGTTAGGTCAAGAATACCCCAATTTGTGGGTCAAAAACGGACCAACCCAATAATTGGGTCAAATTTCTGGGTTTTATACAAAACAACCCAATATTTTAGGGTTGCCTTGGACAAAAACAATAATTTGGAGGAGTTCTTAAATCAACCTGGAAAACTGAGTCAAATTGACCCAAGTAGTGAGTCTGCTTTTTTCCTTTTTTTTTTTTTTTTTTTACTCATCACTGGATTATTTTTAACCCAATTCTTTTTACAGGGATAAAGATAAACATATTCTGTTTGATTTAAAAAAAAAAGAATGCTTAACAAATAAATCATTAATAAGTCTATATAAAGCTGATAGCGTATAATTGTATTTCAAATTCAGCGAACACTGAATTAGAGGGTGTTTTCAAACCATTGGCTGGATTGTTTGTGAGTTGAACTTGTTTTTTATTATATAAAACTGATGTACTATGTTCAAATTAAGTACCGTAAATACAAATTGTGTTTTTTACGTATGTAGATAATCTTGCTGTTCATATCCCTTTGTGTTTATGTCTTTGACAATTGCTTCATTCATCTTAGCTCTTTTCAGACCATTCTCTAATCTAATATTGGAAAAAAAAAATACTGAAAAGTAAAGGTATCTAAACGTGAATGTAAATACGTACAAATCTGTCATTGGGATTGAAAGAGTGTATAGCGGTTCCCTTATTTCCACACACATATGATAGTCAGCATGTTGGCAAAGTTGTTTAAATATTGGTTCATAGGTGTCATGATGACATTATAACCAATAAATTTAATTTCCCTTAGAAGAAATTTGAAAAACTCAAATTGTCCTCTTGCGCATTGTTAAATCTGCAAAGAGCGTGACTCGTGGCGTTCACCTGCGTATTTTTTTTCCCGCCTTCACACATTTTTTTATACTCCAGCTTTGACCGTATTTGGCGAGCATCTCTCAGCATGCAGGCCTCACACTCCTCCTGCCAGCTCAACCTCGATAAGCGTCATTTCGCTTTTCACCACCTCCCGCCTTTCATCGTCTCTTTCATGTGCTCACGCCTGCCGCCCCATTGGCCTAATTAGGCCGCCGCATGTCACAACATAGCGGGTGAGAAGGCTGAGAGAAAGTGAGACGGAGGCAGAGAGAGCAGAAATGAAGGATGATGAAGTCCGACCAAGAGGTGAACGGTGTGGAATCTACACATGGAAGTGTTGAACGTCGCTCCCTTCGTTGCTTTTATTTTTTCATTATCGGTATTTTGGCCTTGAATCAGTGTGTTGGAATAATCTTTTGATTGATTGCACTGAGAAGCTCACACAGACTGCAGTTGTCACTAAAACAAGTCCATTCCGGCTCCTCGTCTATGATTATCATCACCTTTTCTCTTTATGCCATCAACGGTGCATTGCTCTTCTCACGGTTTTGTTTCAGTTATACAATGTTGTCTTTACTTCATTTGTTGTGTTGAGTTTCATTTGTTGAGGAGAAATTAACTGGTTTTCTAAAGAAAAAGGGGAAAACTGCAACAGCAACAACCAAGTGATGCCTTTAAGGGGTGTGGCCTCGTGAGTGACATCAGGAGCATAAATCAATTGCTGTGGATTTCGGCCTGCTTTAGCTGCTTGCAAATGTTCTTATTTTTAATAAGAAGTTCAATTTCCTGTTCTATGGTCATTGCCCCTTTTTTTTCTCTTTGCTGTCAGTTTTTGTTGTGGCGCCACAAAAAAAGCTAAAGACATAGCAAAACGCTCTTATGGACTTAATAAATTATGAGTCATATGATAGTACTGAGCGGTTTGAAAATATTGAAATTGTATTTTTTTTCCTTCAGCATTGTAATTGCAATTTATTAGTTATTTTTTTGCAAAAAAAGGTATTTTTGTGTATTTTTAATAAAGACAAGCAATGACAGATTTATATAGGTAATCTTTTGGTCTGATAAATTAAGCTTATATACTCTAAGGAAAATGGAGATTGACTTAATATGTGAGACTGTTTATCGGTTTCAATTAGCTTTGTTAGTCTTACTTTGACTTGCAGCCTTTGCGGTGTTTAAAATGACAACTTCGCAAAATGTGTTAGCTGTTTTGTCAGCACTTTTTTTTTTTATACCAAAACGAAAACCTGCACTCAACTCTTCAATAGTCACTAATACCAAGTACTGACCCTACTAAATACTTTTGATACATAAAATTTCCTCGCTTTCCTTACTTTTAAAAAACCTTGACGGATCATTTTAAAGACAGATATCTCAATTTAGCAATTTATCTGAAAACTACAAGAAATAGTCAATTTTCTGTTCTTCTAATTTCTTCTTCCTGATTGTAAAAATAACCATAAGTAGGTGGCCGATACTGGTATCAGCTGCTGGCGTGAGTAACTACCCGGGTCTACCTGGTGCCCGTGGGCACCGCGTTGGTGACACTTGCTCCAGATCCTGTTTGGGAGGGTATGTTTGGACCACAGGGGTCAGTGGGCTATAATTTAATTCTGGAGTTAATTATTAGCCCCTTAGCACTGTCAAAGCTTCATGAACATGGGTGGTTTCTGTAGTCCTGAATATTACCAATTGATGACTACTCTTACACTTGACTGGCTAACTTCTGACCATGTTTCCCTGTGAAGATAATTTTCCCAATTGAAATGAAATGTGGCTGGTCATGTTAAAAAAAAAAAAAGCCGGGACAGGAAGCATTTAATTCCAAGAACTGCACAAAACAACCTAAGGTTCCTGCGCTGTTCCTGATCATTCAAATTTTGAATTGCCAGGCAAGGTCATCCCCATCACACCCCCAAAACACCCCTAAGAGAAGGTTTTATGGCCTACCTGTTGGAAAGGCATCCGGAGGGCCCCCATGTTGACGTAGGGTGCTACCCTGCAGGCGTCCAGATGGCTTCCACTGCCCAAGATGACTCCTGGGGAAAAGGGAAAGATGTCTGTCAGACAGCCAGACAGTTGTCGTTATGTGAGATGGGAGCACTTCTTTCGAATATTTTTTCAAATGATCAAATAAAATACAACAAAATGCATTCAATTTTATTAAGTGTTGTAAAGACAATATTTACCTTTGTGCATCTGATTTTCTTGTTTTCGACATTTTGCTCTTCTGTTTTGAAACCAAACCTGCAATTAAGAAAAAGCAAGTTCACTATTAGATTATAAAAATAAAACGAATGACGCCAGAAAGTCCCCAAAACATGTTCAAACATCATTGCGTTATTCATAAAATATGGACTTTGGTCAAATATTGTAGGATTATGCACAGCTATATACAGTCGATCGCTGTGCATAATCCTACAAGCTGGTTTCATGAAGATATCTTTGGAATCTTTTGACAGAAATCACTTTTGTTGTAGCAGCCACACATTCTTTCTAAGATATTATCAAGGTAGAAGGAAAATAAATGGACACACTGAAATACTTCATTGAATCGATTACAAAACTAGATACAAATCAAAATTAATGTATGAGGCTATTACGTTACGTTACATGTTTTAAGCAGGAAACATCTTTTCGTGCCAAATGAACTGCATGCATTTTCTTGTTTGATATACTAAGCCCTTCCTAATGGTGGAAGCTAAAGGTTTGTGGCATGCATCATTTTTGTATTATTATAAAAAAAAAAAATAATGGTGGATAATTAAAGTAAAATATTTCAAACGTTGTGCATTTTTGACGCCATTTTTAAGTGAAGGGAAATGAAATTCAGAAGCAAAAATTGCGCTATTACTGTTTGCTGGCTGCTCTTATGTGTGGCTGCGGGCGATTATTAATCATCATCAACCTAATTTGTCCTCATGAATAATCTCAACTAGCCCCGCCTCCTTGAACCCTCGCAGCGACGATCATTAAGCGGACGATGAATTAACGACCATCTCAAAAGACGATAATGACAGAATCGAACAAAGACCTGGTCGGGTCGATGTATTTATTTTTATTTTTTTGGAAGGAGTACTGTCGAAAGTGGAGTGGAAAAAAATTAATTCGATTAAGATTATTATTGTTATGACACATAATGATCTTTCAACGTCTCATAGGAGTTGCACGCGCTGCAACGCGCTCAACTGAGCGAGCTACACGGCATCAGACAGTTATTTCTTCATTAAGAACCACTCAATGATACACCCTAATCTCATTCCCGTTCAGAGTTTTTTTGTACTCCAGACAGTGAATAATGACATTTAATTTAGCACGGCCTAACATTCTCGCGCTAAGTGCATTATAGTGGCGGCCTCTCATAACTTTCCGTACATCCACTGACAGCTGCGCTCACAGAAAAACAACAAAAAAGTGCAGCAAAGAACTTGAAAGGTATGCATTTGGGTTTAAAGGGGGAGAAAACACACCCAAATGATTGCGCACATAACGCTATAAATATTACATATACCTGTAGTACAACAGATGCATGAAAAGTAACATTGCACAGTGGTCCGTAAACTTGTAATTTAATTTATTATTTTTTTTTAAACTGTTGTATGATTTATGTGTCTGGAATGGAAGACAAAATAAGCAAAATGAATCTGCATCTGAGGGATTTCGATCAGTATAATAAATATTGAAATAAATAAGAATATAAAAATAATTTATAGTATTTTTTTTTAATTTCAAAAAACATCTTTAAACTTAAAAAAACACACACACACGCAAAAATGCCTCCACGAATCACTGAAATCTGCATTTATAAAAACGTTACTGCATGACGTCACCGTTTTGCAAAAGGCGTGTAATCCCGAGAATCATTCTCATTTTAAGCATTTAGACGCTGGGTTTGTGTTTGGAAATGCTCTTTCGGAGGGAATATACAATAATTTCCAAACATTAGACCCAAACAACATTGGCCGTTAGTTGCCGCATTTATTTTATTTTTTTTAAGAAATGGAGAACGACTTTACAAATAAAACACCCTTAATGATAGGAATCGCATATGAAGTACTATACCCCTTTATATAAATATCGAATAATGCAAAAATGTAATGTTGAATATGCTATATATCTTTTTTGGGTGTACCTGCACACGGGCCTCAGAGAGCCCCAGGCGCTGACTTAGCTCCTCGCGCATGAAGGCATCCGGGTAGTGCGTCTCGTCGAAGAGGCGCTCCAGCTCGTTGAGTTGCTCCAGCGTGAAGTTGGTGCGACTCCTGCGCTGCTTCAGCTTGCCCTGCGCGTCCTCGTCCTCCGACTTCACCTCCTCCTTCTTGTCCTTGCTGCACTCGAAGATGCCTGCATCAACAAAACATTGGTCACACACATTACACACATTGTGTCGTGCGCCACTTATTTCAATGCAAGGAGGAATAAATAATTCATTGGTTAATACACTCTGGTAGAGTGAGTGTTTATCGAAATTGCAGGTTTATTTTCATTCATTCAATTAATATATGTATTGATGTATATGATATTTTTTTTGTATATGTTACTTATTTGGGGCAATCATCCATGATAGTGTAAAAGTCTTGCGAATAAATGATTTTTTTTTTTTTGCACTGGCTTTTAAAATTAAAATAAATGACCATATAACTAAATTACCATTAAAAAATAATTATTTCAAATTTCTGTATTTCTGCTGCTGTTACAGGGCTACAGATTCTTCGCGTTTCTGCAATACATATATTTATATATAGTTTCTGTTTTGTTTTATTTTTCACATGACTTCATCCCGTATAAGTTTTTTAAGGCAACTTTTAAGGTCCATAAATATTTGCAAAATGAGGTGGAAGTGGGATCCCTGAGTGAGAGATTGAAAATTTTGCAAAATAATAAATACAAAATAAATATGTTGTAGATTTATGAAATGACATAATGCAATAAATATTATATAATGCAGTAGAAATACACAAACATTAAAAATATGTATTATTTGAAAAGAATTAAAATGTCAAGTGTACAGCTTGAACTTATCGTTTTAAATATGTATTCATACTTAAAAACAGAAATGAATGCCATGGGCAAATGCCTGCTAGCTTTTACATGGCTTTGCAGTTAGTATAATGGAATAAGATTAAATATTAGATTCAGTGCATTCTCCAAATGAACTTGAATAATTAAGAAAGAAATGTTGCGACCAAAATCTGTTAAAAAAAAATTCGCTCCATTATCATCGTTTCTAGTGAAAATTATTATTGCGTCCGCCAGCAAAAGTCTGAACTTTGTATTTATTTTGAGGAGTTTTGCAGAGTCCTGCGCGCTTCGCCTGCATAGTTAGGAATGAGCATTACTTGCAGTTTGATTTTGTTTGGATGCTCGAACGTGTGCGAGTTACCTTCCGCGGGCCGCGTGACGTGGAAGTCCTTGAGCTTGTCCTTGTCCAGCTCCACATGTTCCTTGTAGGCGTGCAGCGGGCAGTGGGCGCCCTCGCTGAAGTCGTGCTCGGCGGGGCTGCCCTGCAGCTCCCGCGGCCGGGCCAAGCCGGACGTCTCCAGAACCTCCCGGTACGTGATGGCCTCCTTGCTGCTCTCTTTGCTTTTCGCTTCGAACGACTTGGACACGAACGCCGTCAGCTCTTCCATGACTCTCCTTTCCTCTCACCCCAATCCCCCTGCTCCTCCCGGGGGTTGAAAAAAAAAAAGGGGAAATAAAATAGGCACAAATAATAAAAATAAAAGCAAAAAGAAAATCAAAAATAATAAAAAATCCTCGCGATATGAGAGCTCCGCGCTGCCTTGCAGTGAGTGGAATGAGAGAGTGGGAGTGGAAGGAGTGGAGGTGAGATCACTCCTGCTGTTGCGAGTATGTTTTGGAGAGCCGGCTATTTATACCACCCCAAGACCACCCCCCTCCTTTCACACACACACACACACACTCACAGACACACACACACATATACACCCATCGCTGTGTCTCGTGCAATTAAAGGCCTTAGCTCCACTCCACGCACAATTCAACTTTGAGCAAGCGCCCCCCCCCCTTGCTTTTTATTTCCATTTTTAAACTCCGCTAATCAATGAGGAACTGATGGAGGCGCTTAAACGGATTAAAGTAGGGAGGGTGGGGGTCATTAAAAATGCCCGCCATGGCTGTATTCATACTACGTGATAATTACATCCCACCCTCCTAACGAAAAAGAATTTACGATCACCCACTTTTAATCTATTTTATTTTAAAATGTGGTGTTGAAAAGCATGTCGTGCCCTAGCACATTCTGAATACGTTTGAGTAATTTTCCAGTTAATGAACAGTGCCTCAGCGAGATCAGTACACTTAAGTTTTGTTTGTTTGTTTTTTACTTTTAAAGACTTTTTTTAATATTATTGGGTTACTGTACTATCATTCCGAAGATCGTTAATCTGACGTTTTTTAATGCCAAACCCCGTTCAACTTCATAGGATGCATATTTTTTTGTATTCAGGACCATAACCATTTTAGTTATTTGTATTTATTAGGTTCTATTTGTTTTCCTATTATATATATATATATATATATATATATATATATATATATATATATATATATATATATATATATATATATATATATATATATATATATATATATATATATATTCCAATATGTCATTTAATATTGTAAGACATATTTTAAATTGCATACATTATTACATATTGACCACTGTTTGCTGCGCGACTATCATCTGTTGTACGTTATAAAAATCACAATCACGAAATCACAAATCACTTTTTTTATTTCCACATTATTAAATTCTACCACATTTGACATCCAAGCTTCTTAAAGCGCTTTTGTGGTTGCCAAGTGTGGGAAAGAGATCAATACGTGTAGATCAGCAATGTATTGTATACATGAGGGTGGCTGGAAGTAAATGTTGCTTGAATGTATAGCCTTGAAACAGTGAGTCCATAAAGACTTTTGAAGTGGGCTTCTATTAGAGTAGGCCGGCCCACGAGCTCAAAAAAGGCCGGGAAAGGCGCGCGCTCCCCGGGGAAGCGGGCCCGCCATCACCGAGCAGGCAGGCGGGCTCCATCCGGCACCATGTAGCCCCTCTCTCCTTTAACGGCTCCACGGCTGCAGTCTAATGACGCGCGTGAATGTCTCTCCATTTATCAGACAGTGCGCACGCGCGCACACAAACACAACAACCTTTTTTTTTTTTTTTAATAAACCCTCTTAAAGACGCATTCCACATTGTCGCCTGCACGTCGGAGGCAACACCCAACCAGAAGACGTTTCTCAATAACGTTCCTTAATGGTGATAATCAAGCCTTTAGTTTTATTCATAATTTAATTTACTTTAGATGAAAGGCAGGCTTTTCAAATCTAATGTGACACTCATGCAATTAACCAAGGCCTGCTGCCAGTGCAGGTTTGACAAAATTGTTCTCATGAATCAAGTGCTTTCATACGTGTATATTAAAGTGAAGTTAAGTTTTGAAGGTGCTGAATATTCTCCAATCAGACGCGTCTATGCATGCACGCTGCAATTTAGAGGACCAAAAAAAAATCAACCTCTTAAAGGAGCCTCAATCATATTTTCGTAAGCTGCTCTGCTTCCCTACATGCACAACCCCCACTATCCTGCCGCTCGTGTTCCAAAAAAAATACAAATAATAATTTAATTATAATTAATATAAAATATATAAATAATTAAAAAACATTCTATTCTATTCAACACAACTGCCACATCGAGTAACACGTTGTTATTTATTATCATTATTATTATTATTATTATTATTATTATTATTATTATTATTATTATTATTATTATTATTATTATTATACTATATCTAAATATATGTACATATTCATGGATCTATTCCAGATGCCTTTGATGAGATGTGTTTACCTCATACGGTGATGATACTATTTTTAATGGGGGCCAGGACGAGAGATAGAACAGGGAGAGAGAGTTGGGGGGGGGGGGGGGGGGAGCAGAAAGACAGACAGACAGGCAGGCAGACAGACAGACAGACAGACAGAGAGAGATCTTAACTTATAAGATGTGAGGGGGAAGTTATTAACAGGTCAGTGGTTCAATTCTTAAAACAATTTCCCTATTTTATGGAAATTGTACAGTGATTCTAAACTTTCAACAGTTCCTACTTCATCCCATTGAGCGATAATTGATACAAACAAAGCATAAAACAATACTCACTGCTGTATTGGAGTAGTGGCTTTTATTAGAGTTTTGTGGTGGACCTTTTCTGCTTCTTCTTGCTCTTCTATTCAGACATCAGTGCTGCATGTTGCAACACTATGCCAAATTCAGATTTACCTATATACTGCAGTGTCCCATTAAAAAAATGAGTGCTTAAAAATCTGCAAATGATGAACTGTGCTATAACGAGGGAACCCTTCAATAAAACCGGATTATTCGCATGTATTATGTACAACATCAGCATGAAATTGTTGGAGGTACTTTAAATCCCTCGCGTTGGTGCTGTCACTAATCCATCACCGTGTGTCAACATTTAAAATGATCCCAAATGCAGCCTTGGGTTGTCGGGAGCTGGTCAAAAAATGGTTTTCACATGTGAAATGGAGTATTGTAAAAGTGCAACAATCTATACCTAGCTAATATGCTTCTGTAGTTGTTGATATATATTTCCTTTACACATTACAATATTAGGGTCCAAATGCTCACTTAAGTACACTTCACCTGTTTATTATAGATTGTGCGTTAAACCTACAGTTTACAGTAGTTTTTTTTGTTGTTGTTGACATATTTGAGGTTTTGCTATCATTAACAACAGTTGAGTCCTCAGGCTGGTTTGCAGGGATCTTGTGCTGCATTTATGCCTTTTTCTAAACCATTGAAGGCTGTGTGTGAGTGTGCGTTTGTTCAAAAGCCTCCTCTACCATTGAAAAAAAGCTTCCAGCACAAAGAAAGACAAAAGTGCAAGCAGCACGGATGGTTTGAGAATGCACCCGTGTCGCATTGTTGTTTATACTCTGTAGCCATGGGGCATTGCAATTTTGGGGAAAGGCGGAAGGTGGAAAAAAAAAATCAAGAAATTGACATTGCCATCTTAAATTGGGTCTGGATTTGGAAAAATGAAGAATGCCACATTTGTGTACATTGTGTACATAATCTTACACACCGTATCTTCACATCTCCCTCCCCATAACAAGTTACATCACCTCATTAATGACCTGTTATCTTTTTCTTTTAAAATATGTAAAGAATGAATACAGAGTCTGACATGTGTGTCACAAAGGGCACACAAGCATTTGATCCTGTCCATCAGCAATTCTAAAAAAAACTAAAACCCCAGAAGAATACTAAGATACAAATATAGTCCAGAGCATTATATATGTATATATATATGTATATATATATATATATATATATATATATATATATATATATATATATATATATATATATATATATATATATATATATATATATATATATATATATATATATATATATATATAGCTACATATAAATTTTAAATGGATAAATGCTTAAATGGCCCCTTAAAGGCAAAAGATCCATGGCGGTGTGGAGAAAGGCTCCGCAGGGGGAAACGTAACAATTGCTACAAATCAATAGTGTGCAAATAATTCATGGCTGATCACATGGTGTTTTAGCTCCTGATTTGCAGTAGAAATCCCTGTTTTGTTTGGCTCCCACAGGGCAACATGAAAGAGTGTTGGGGTAGGAGGGCACGCAGGGGGATAAATAATAATAGGAGAGCATTGATCATTTTTGGGGAGGGGTGTTTCAAGACAGCTGAACCAAGACACATGTACACACACACACACACACGTAAATATATGTGTGTGTGTGTATATATATATATATATATATATATATATATATATATATATATATATATATATATATATATATATATATATATATATATATATATATATATATATATATATATTTATTTATTTATTTATTATTTAGGCTGGCCCGTGTGCGTTTTCTTGCGTCAGGTTTGCGTCAGTGTGCCCCCCTCCGGGAGTCACTGCGATGACCCTGTACGGGGAACAAACCCTAGTTTGAACAGTCGGTCACAGCTTGTAATTAATTTAGCCAACACCAACATGGATCTGGTTCCCTCCTAGCAGGGGGAGCCAACCCGCAGACGTGTTAACAACGTCTTCAGAGAGCAATGAGGCCCATTTGCAGTAAGTGTCTTGCTTTGTGTGTCGGGCCATAAGGGGGGAGTCCCTCTGGTGTCGGCCAGCGGAGCCCTTTTAATGGAGTGATGCTACACTGTCTCAATCGCGCGATTACAAGCTGCTCCACTGAGAGAGTTCATAGAAGAGACTCGGGCATGTTGCGTTCTTGAGCCGTCATTCAAATGAAAAGAATGACACAAAGACAAACTGAGTGGTGCAAGGAATGCAAAAGGAAAAGCAGAGGACAGGGTGACAGTAACGAAATGCAGCACAGTGGGAAGTGGGTTGCAGTCTTGCATCATCGCGCGATGATTCTGGGATCAGATTTTGATGCTGGCGTTCCTCCAAATTCACCATCGTTTAAGCGTCTTTGTTTTCAGAAACATTTACATGAGCATCATTAACGACTCGGTGTCGTTAGGCTGGAATCTAGTCACATTTTTGCAAATTTTGTATTTAAAAAAACTATATTAATTTTCAGGTCACATGACTGGATGTTTTTTTATATGAATTATAGAGCAATCTAAATTGTAGAAAATGAATAGCTCTCTTTAATGATGCATTGTTAATAGTTGAACATATGCTGTTTTAGAGATTTGCTGAATTGTGACTCTTTTGGGGGTACAAGGTTTCGGTCTGACCCCACTTGAGTGACAGGTTTGGTCCAGTGAAGACTACAGTGTGTTCACTGTTCTTGACAACATGTGGACAGCCTGTCTATTCTTGACTATAGAGTTGAGCTTCCTTTTTATTGTTGGCTCTGGTGTGTACTATCCAAAATTTGTTAGCATTGATGACTATATACCAAAGGAGTTCATCTGTTCACAGCAACAATTAAATCCAGTTTTTGATATGTGGAATATGAAGCAATTTAAGGATGGTTCAATTTGAAAGCGGAAGCACTATTTGGTTCAACTCAATGATATAATGATGCAGTTTTATATGGTAGGGCTCAGTTTTTTTACACCCCACTAAAGAGTCATGAATTTAAAAGAAAATGAAAGTCTTCAGTTTCTAAAGTGATGAAAAACCTTGGAATATGTTATTTATTTGTTCCTTGACTCTACTCCCGAACCTGAATATACTGAAACCCAGGAAAAGTTGTCCATAAAGATGAATGAGAATGATTAATCAATGCCAGCCACAGAATGACTTTATGCTATCAGAATTTGATTGTTGTTTTGCGGAAAAATAATTTCCATGTAATTCCTTGTGACTTTGCAAATTACATATCTAATTTGATTTGGGTAGAATTATAGTTTATATAACAATAGCAATTTTTTTTCGTGGCATTCTTGTCTGTTTTTCAGTCCTTGTAATTTTGTGAAACATTAGTTGCGGCTTAAGTCCTGTTCCAATTGAAAGTACGCATAAAGCAAGAATGCAGTAAATACACGGATGTTGGTCTTGTCGGCTAACTTGAACTAGTTTTGCGTCAGTCGTGAAGGATCTTTTCAAAATCAGCAAACCTTTAGAGGGAATGTGAATAAATGAATAAAGACAAGATAAAGACAAGAAGAATATAATAGTTAGGTGGACTCTGTGCGTTACACCTAAGGAGCTGCCCACTTTGCGATAAAGCACCTGTAATTTAACAAACCCTTTAGAGCGTAACCATGGTAACATGAAATTAGTGGGAAAAAAAGACGGAGGATTGAGAGTGGGAATAAAACATAGCAGGAAAAAATTTCAATCTCCCACTCAGGGATCCCACTTCCACCTCAAAAGCTTAGGAGACCCGTGGCAGAGTATTTTACATAGAGTAATGCTGCCGATTTCCACAGGGGATTCACTAGCATTTGGAAACCTTGACAGCGAGATCCCTGTCGCGACTAGCAATAATGACAAGGTAAGCTAACACTAATTTTCAATGAACAATTGCTATTGATTATAGTCTATAAATAGTTCTGGTCAATGTGTAAACAGGTGAAGCATACAAAACTCATGTTAAAAAGTATGCAAAAGACAATAATGATTATGTAGGCTACCTGCTACCATTAGCTCCACAATCTTTTTTTTTAAATGCCCCTAAATGTGCCTAACCTAGCTAACTGAACTTGAATTTGAATATTAACATTGAAATTGTGGAACGCACCAACTGTTTCTGGCTAGGACATAAACTATGCATCATTATGCTGTGAAGCTAATTAATGAAGGAATTAAAATACAAAAAAAAAAGAGTTGTATCTTGTCTTTAAAAGTTTACAATGCAATACAGATTAAATGAGTTGTACTGTTTTTAGGCTTAAGTCAACCTTCCATTGGATGTGTAATGAGCGTAATGACTTCCATTTACAATGGCAAATCCATATTTCCAGTTATGTTGATGAGAGTAATATAAAAGTAATGCAATAGTGGTGTAATGCCTTACATTCCAAATACAATAATATTGTAATATAATGAATTAACTTAAAGTGACATTAATAAGTAAAAAAAGTAATGCATTACAGTTTTGAAGTAACTTGCCCAGCAATGACAGCAGGATAGACAGAGCTGAACAACCATTTACACTCACAAGCACACCTAAAGGCAAATTGGAGTTTCCAATATATCTACCATACTGTATTCTAGGTATGTAGGAAAAAGAATGGTATACCAAGAGAAAACCCACTTGGGCACAGGAAGAACATGCAAACACCACACAAGGAAGGCCGGATCCAGAATCAAATAAACGACCTCCGGATGTTTAGGCGGATGTGGTAACTTGTTTCCCAACATGTCACCCCAAGGCAATTCATAAACAGAAAATCGTGTTTAAGGAATTCCGTTTTCTGTGAAAAGTTAAAAAAACAACTGTAAAACCAGATTCTGTTGAGTAATAAGTGGTTCATTAATTTCCTGCTAATCTTATTTAAGATTTTTTTTGGCCTTTTGCAGGAGATGGGGGAAGTGATGGGGGCATAGATGTAATGAAGATGGCCGTGCCCTTGCTGGTTGCAAGCAATAATTAATCTGATTCCCTGTCAAAATGTAAACAAGGCACGTACAGGTCTACCGTTGGCGTGTCACATGTAATGTAGACGCTTACGCATTTGTTGTGACATTTTCGATATTTAAATTACATCAGCCCTTTCATCCTTCACTTACCAGGTCTCGTGACGCTTATGTGTAATCAGCAGGTATTATTCGTTGATTCTTAATAAGAAAATGTGAACGCTAAAAAGCCCGCAGCCGTACTACATCCCTCCAAAGTTGTTTTTCACGAGAAAATTAAGCGATTGACTAATGGTGTAAATGCCGTTAATTAGCGGCAGCAGTTGGCCAAACAGTCGTCTCTGCCTGCCGCTAATAAGAAATCAATTAGCAAATGAATTGGTCATTAAGTGAAGCGCTCATCTTGGCCGGGGCAATATTTTTTAATGATTTTTTTTTTTCTTTCTAATGCGTGTGATGGCGGCTAATTGTGTGTGTCATATGGCGCTGGAAGCTTTCAGCATGCCTAATGAAGCATCATTAGATCATCACTGGCACTCTTGGAAGATTCTCAGGGAAAAACCTGCTTGCCAATTATTTTTAATTGCCACACAGAGCACAAACAAGCGGGCACCCACTGCACCTTGCCGGCCCGAGATGCCGTGTCTTCTCCACGACTTCATTTGGAAGCGATTAGGGCGCCGGTGCCGGGCTGGCCTTGTTTTTAAAGAGCCCATCGGCACAAACGGTGACGCTCGTTGTCACGGCGCTTCTTGTCTGGCTTTGATGCAGGCAGCGAGAGATCATGGCGGACGAGTCTCTTTACAGTTAGTGTTCACAGGTTTGCTTGGTGCCACGTTTAGGCATCTCGTTTTATTGCTACTACTGTAGATAGACCACACAATCGAAGGGGAAAACATGCAGACTCCAAACCACGCTGTGCCATCTGTATAAAGAAAACATTTTAAAATATGTATGTAAAGAAAAAAAATGCAGTTGCAATCACATACACTCCTTTTGTGTTTATACAGTCTGTCTTTAAGAGGAATGTTGCCCAGTGAGTGACATCATTAGCTCCAGTGGTGAATTCATTGTTACCACCTTCTCCAGGCTACACTCACATATATATATATATATATATATATATATATATATATATATATATATATATATATATATATATATATATATATATATATATATATATATATATATATATATATATATATACATACTGTATATATATATATATATATATATATATATATATATAAAGAGAGAGAGAGCGAAAGATAGATAGATAGATAGATAGATAGATAGATAGATAGATAGATAGATAGATAGATAGATAGATAGATAGATAGATAGATAGATAGATAGATAGATAGATAGATAGATAGATAGATATCATCCATCCATTTTCTATAGCTGCTTATCCTCACGAGGGTCGCAAGTTTGCTGGTGCCTATCCCAGCTGAGATTCAGGCAGTAGGTGGAAGACACCCTTGAACTGGTTGCCAGCTGATCACTGGACACAGAGATGAACAACTATTCCTACACCCGATCACACTTGGGTGAAGCCGAAGTGCCCGCAGAGAACCCATGTGGACTTGGGGAGAACATGCAAATTCCACGCAGGAAGGACGGAGCAAGGTAGATTTGAACTCAGTTCCCTTTAACTCGTGTCATATCCCTTTGGTTAAGCTCATTCTAGTCTTGTAGTTTTAGGTTTGAGTTTTTATCCAATCAGAATTCAGCTAACTTGTGGTGCAGACTGTATGAAATCTGCCCAGGGCCTTCAGAATCAACAGTGTGGGCGTTTATGCACTGTAAGTGAACGGGCACTTACAGATAGATAGCGGTTGATATGCAATTACGGTGTAGCCTACACCAGAGAAAACGTCAACCAATTCATTGAACTCTTTGTGAGGAAAGAAAGAAAAGAATGGCTATTGTGTTGAAATGAATGCTTTGGGGGACAGCCGTTTCGGTGATTGAAAGCATTTTAGTTACATTTTCATTCTTAATATGTTTTTTAATGTTATTTCTTTCATATTTAATTATGGATATCGTTTGTCAGGTGTAGTGCTAACTTGTAATTGCTGTGGGTTTATTGATTTTTAAATGCTCCGGAAAATAGTCGGTAATGTATACGATTAAAGTGATGCAACGACCAGTAATGCATACGTGTGCTTCTCCAGCCATGGTGTCATAAATGATGGTATTATGAGGGGTATTTATTTGAGTAGAACATCACAGAAGTGCACAGACTGCCAGTGATCATGACAATCATATATATGACACATCACAAACTTTAACCCCAAATTTTAATCATTGTTTACATATATACATATTTTATACATATTTTTTATCTTTTTAATACTATATTTTTAAAACCCCTTTTGAATACAGCCGACGATTCAAATCTTTTCAGTTCTATTTCGTAGTTGCTCCAACGACCTTGACTAGATACACACATTTGCTGTACCTGTGGACTGTGTCCTGGTGGCAAGCCACAAAAAAAAAAAAAAAAAAAAATGCAGATAAGGCACATTGGACTATAAGCCACAAGGCTCAAATCATGAGAAAAAAAAGTCATGGCTTTTGATTGAATCTCACTCATAATTGATTGCATATTTATTTGTTTGATTGTTACATTATAATTTACATCAATTTACCATAGCAAAATTTCAGTGCAGGGATCTCAATAAAAAATGTCAGTTTGCATGTTTTGTTTTGCTTTTTATCCTGAACATTAGCTTATTGAACAACATTAAGAAGCAGTTTTTGGCATCATTCCTAATGATTTTACTACTACTTTAATTGGGTGAACATTGGCATTTGTCTTTTACTGTAGTTCTGTACTTAAAATGAAGACTAATTTGTGGTAACGAGAATGCTAACCTCTGGTTGCTAGTCTAATGCATAGCAATAGTATCAAACTCTTTAATTATACTCACAATTGACTGAAGTGAAATAAAGTTACGGTTACTTGCTCCATTTATCCAAGTGTCAGCAAAGTAATCAAAGCATCTGATTTAACATTTACCTTTGTCATTTCAATGTTGCTATACTTAAAATGTCTCGCCCAACGTATACTTTCCATCTCCCTCGTTACTAGCTCAATTGTAACTAACTGCTTTGGTTATCAGCAGTTAGTGAGAAAAGCAGTTCCTTTGTTATAAAAAAAAAAAAAAAGTGACTATTTCGGCTGACATTTTCACCTTGGAATGTACCAGCTCCAAGCTATAGAATTAACAATCAC
Source organism: Hippichthys cyanospilos (assembly GCF_059441005.1). NCBI lineage: Eukaryota > Metazoa > Chordata > Actinopteri > Syngnathiformes > Syngnathidae > Hippichthys > Hippichthys cyanospilos. The sequence goes on from NC_142373.1 coordinate 1,006,118, forward strand.
AAAAACCCACATAAACACAATTTAAAGAATGAGGTTATTTTCTCTTCAGATGGTTTTCCAGTGGTGTGGATTAATGGAATTGGAAGCTTGTTCTCCTCTGAATCCTTCCAGTGGAAATACATACATTATGTAGCTACCATGCATATAGTCCAGTAATAATATTATTTTCCAGTGTAAAAAGGTGTGAACCTAAAGATAACCTCACAGAGTTGACGACACTTTAATGCAATTGTTTTTTTTTTTTTAGTTCTTTGGTGTGCTTGTCATTGTGACCTTCTGCAATTCAAATCGACCTACAAGGGACAATTCAATGATCAAGTGAAATGAAGTCAATATTGCTGTATTTTCTAGCTAGTTTCAGTTTCCATCCATCCTTTTAGCTAGTTTCAGTTTCCATCCATCCATTTTCTAGAACTGCTTCTCCTCACAAGGGTTGCAGGCTTGCTGGTCCCTATCCTAGCTGACTTGGGGCAGTAGGCCAGGGACAAACCTGAACTGGTTGCCAGCCAATTCAGGGCACACAGAGACAACCATTCTGGTTGCATTTTTCAAATTCAGAATACATGAAAAATTGAGCCTCCTAGCCGCATTGCCCCTTTTGTGTTTCACAGCCAAATGTGAGGGTTTTTTTTCATTAAAAATTTTTGTTTTTTTTGTGTTTAAGTTTTCAAAAACATCAAAAGCTGCAAACTTGATGTTATCTTGAGTAATTCTTTACATAATCTGAAATGATGGTGTTGCGCATCGTTTTTCATGTCTTACAATGATGTTTTGTTTACATAAACATCAAAGAAAATGTTGTCGTCACCGTACGCAGTTTGTCCAACCTTAAAAAAAATAGTCATGCATTCTCGTGAACATAAAATGTTAACGACTAGAATTTGTTGAAAAGCGAAAGAAACGAATGTGTTTCTAATAATAACAAAGACTACATTATCTTGAATTATGCTATCATCTGCGTTTTCATTGACATTGAAGACCAGTTTGTCTTTAATGATGCTATCATATGTATTAAATCAAGCTCTTAGTGCAGTGTAGAATTTCTTTTTTCCCCGTCGAAAGAACCCCGTTGAACAGATAAAAAAGTCACTTCAGCAAAACAAAAACTTGGCCTGGGTGCGAATACCCGTTTACTTGAGTAGGCACGTATTTGCTAAGCAGGCGAAACAAATGCTCGAGAGCATCCCTTATGGACATGAATAATGAAGAAAAGGACAAAGAGCTTGCTGTATCCTGAAGCGAACGTCATTGTAGTCCTCTAATAAGATTGAGGCTCCTTCTCTTACAACACGTGTTTCCAATCTGACCCGGGATAACTGTCATTTGATGAAAGGAAAATTGCTTGGAACTGTCAATCCCGCTGATGCATTCTGACATTTTTCGCCTACCCCCCTTCCAAACACGGGGTCTTTTCCTCCTCCTCGCGGTGTCTGCATGACAAACAAACACAATCCGCTCGCCTCGGCCAAGGACTGAGTTTTGCAAATAGACCAAAAGAACCAAATTCAATTGTTGTCAGAACAATTGTTTGGATGGCACAAAGTATTTGTAACCAATCAGATTTTATTCTTTGTGCCCGTAAAAACGCTCACTTGGAGACAGCAGCCAAGCGAGCTGGCAAAGTTGCACAGGTGGTGCGGCCAAGGCTTCCGATGTGCAGCCATGCCAAATACTTCCTCCCAGGTGCAACAAGAGGGCCGGGCCTTTTGAGTTTGATGGCGGCTGCAACAGCACTCCAGATGTCCATCAATATTTAGCAGTCAACAAAGCGCCGGGAGGGGCGGCGACGCAGCAGCTGACGACTGCTGAACTGTTGACTCTCACTTTAAGTGCTGCCATAAATTGGGCCACAAAGCCACTGCATCACTGTAACATTTTGTTTCCGACGGATACAGTTATTTCAGTGCAAAAAAAGAGATGAACCCCGCATTTTATATTATGTGACCAAACGCTGAGTGGATTAGGGTCAGCTGAAAAATGAGCGCCACTGGGAAAGTACAAAATATTGTGCGTTAGAATTTGACCTGTGCTTTGGGATGACAATGCTGTAAATGGAAAACATTGAATGAAAGAGAGATGACTGTTTTTAGGAATTGTATTGGGTAGAGATTTTGTTTTGGATTTTTGGTCACTCAAGTGACTTTCTGATTTAGTGGTCATTTATGTTTGTTTTTTTTTGAGCTAAGAATATGCATCCATCCATTTTCAAGCGTTGCTTATCGTCACAAGGGCTACAGGCTTGCTGATGTCTATCCCAGCTGCCTTCGGGCAGTAGGTGAGGAACACCCTGAACTGGTTGCCAGCCAATTGCAGGGCACACAGAGACAAACAACCATTCACGCATCCAATCACATCTAAGGACAATTAAGTATATCTAATACACGCCATGCATGTTTTTAGAGTGTGTGTGTGTGTGTGTGTGTGTGTGTGTGTGGGGGGGGGGGTGCCCAGAGAGAACCCACACAAGCTTGGGGAGAACATGCAAACTCCACACAAGAAGGCCGGCGCAAAGTGAATTTGAACTTGGCACTGCACGACCGAGCTGCCGTGTCAAAAATATATAAACCTGAAACTTTGGGGGCCACAAGAAGAAAACATAGAACCACACCCTACAACTTGGCTTTCGGAGTAAGCATTTACACTTTACTACAATACATGATTCACATTTTCGGTACAATACTGATTTTTGATTGATAATGACAGTCAAAGTGCCGGTACTGGGGTTTTGAGTTTACTTATGGATTACTTTAAAATTTTCATTTTGTTCAAGATTAAAAGCTCATTGACAGCTACTCTAAATTACAATACTGGATGGCCACATGACGGGCAAGTTGTCTAATAAATTTGCTGAGCATTGTGCATTCCTTACATAGCATAGTGCAAAGATCTGTCCGCACGTTGAACCTATGAGCATTTTACACACGCATCTGAATTTTTTAAAACGGTGATAAACCTCTAAAAAATGAAGACTTTCACTCGACTCTTTTCGACAGCTGACGGATTGAAGTCAAGAGAGCATTGACTTCACTTGAGCATGTGCACACATGTGCTTGCAGCGCCCTCAAATCGCATTAGAAGAAGTCTAATTGAGGTTTATGATGCAGAGGAGAGCATATGCTCTCTGGGCCAATTGAATCATTACAAGAGCGCTCAGTCGAGGGTGAAGAGCTGCCAGAACTGCTGCGCGTCCCTCTATTATTCACACTGGTAGCGGATGTAGGACTCGGTTCTTAGACGGCGAACCCCGCCGTGAGACGCTCCTTGACCGGCCTTGATGCGCAGAGGCAGGAGGGGGAAGTGAAGCGGACAGGCGCCAAGACAGCCCCTCACACTTAAAAAGGCAAACAGACATTTGATTTTATAAGCTTTCCACCACCATCGCCGCACTTAATAAAATTTACATGACACGTCAGGAAGGCCGCAAGAGGCTCTTTGGTGCCTGAAAAATACATCAGTCGCCATCTTTTGTGAGATGGAGAGAAAATACACTTTGCACGCACACACGCGTGTGCAAACAAAAAGGCCGGGGTCGACATGGCGGCGGCAGAAAAAGCGGGTCGCGCACCACTCGGTGTCATGTCTCATCGCACTGATCTAAATGAATGAGAATGGATGGGGCCTTCCACCAAATGCTGTTAGGGGCCCACTTGCTTTATTTAATGAAGGCGCTGTGGTGGCAGGCAGGTGTCGGCGGCAGATTACCCACAAGCGGGGTCACTGAATTAACAAATCAAGTTAACATAACATTTGATCGAGGGGGGTCCCTGTTACGCTGGCACACGTCCCCTCATGTTTCGCCTGCACGGATGCTCCCCTCTTGTGTCCAGATGTCCTCACTCCGAAAGCTTTGCTTTGCCTGGAATCGCTTGGCTTTTGTGACTCAAGTTTACTGCTGCAATCTGGACTCTATCAGACCCACAGTATCCACTTTGCTGCAAAGCAAAAAATAAAAAAATACAGCACTTGTTTGGAAATACCCTCTAGTCCAGTGTGTATGTTTTTTTAAATTGTGTGAATGCTTTCATCATTCACACATATTTTCGTTTTTTTCCTCTTGTCTCCTTTAGATGGATGAGTTTAACGTAGCAAGGTTTTCTACACTACATGCTACATTTCTGTTAGCTAATCATACATTGTAACAGAACTGAAATCAATGGCGGGTCAAGTATCCAAATACCAGTAATTACAGTTATATTTTTCCTCAAATCACCTTGTCCAGGACCATGTTGACGCATTCCTTCCTCACAAAGCACTTCCTATCCTGGAAGCCAAAATAAATATTACAAAAGACCAAAGGAAAGGTGTAAAAGAGGTGTGAATTCTCAAAGGTACACAACCCAATTGTAGGCCTTTTAAGACATGCCTGCGGGTGTGGTTTTAGCCGCTAAAAGCATCCAAGCATTGGTTCCGAGGTTTAAAAGAGTGATGCGTGAGCTCTGTGAAGTGTTGGAGCTGGCAAATGCGTCAGCAGCAATCCCTCATCATACCGACTCCGTAAGGCTTTTTTTTTTGGGGGGGGGGTTAACAATCCTAATTTATTTGACTGGAGTTTGGGCGGCGCTCTATGGGAAGAATGCAAGCGTTTTAAAAGCGCCTAAACGGGTCTGCAAGCAGGCTGTCACGCTCGCTTACGGCCTCCGCCAGCCGTCGACCCGCCGGCGGCGCAAACTGTTAGCAGCCGTTAGCTGGGCTAAAAGGGAATACTAATGAAAATTGGGAATGAACGGCATTAAAAAGCTCAAAGCTTGCTTATATGCAGATGTACGTGGTCCATTACCTCCATTTACCTTGGCTTTTATTCAGTGGATGACAGCAGTAAACAACTGTGAAAACATCTATGCATGCAGGTGAAACTGATTGTGACGACTGCTATAAAAAACTCACTTTCAGAGCGAGGAAACTATTTAAAGTGACGCTTTATGGGGTTTATCGCTCTCAATGACAGCAGTTCTGATGGAATTGAGAGGCATTGCTTATTCATGGCGAGTTACGCTGATGGATGTGTACAGTGAGTCAATCATAAACACCTCTCATCCGCTAATCAGGAGGCAGCGTTGGGCCGGGGATGCCTGCGAGCGGGACTGCGGGACTGACAAATCTAATGATCAACAAATAATGTGAAGAAAAACAAAAACGCTCGCAAGTAGAAATGAGACTTTGCAGACAACTTGTGCTGAGTTTTTTTTTTTTTTTTTTTTTTGGGGGGGGGGGCTTCCTCAGCATCCCCCTCTCCTGCGTCCATTTCCATAAACGCTGCCGGCTGTCTCACCTCCACCAGGAACGCCGCCCGGCTAAATGCCTCGGCTTCTCATTTGGCTCCCCTTTCTCTCTTCCTTTCCCAAATGTTCATTATCAGCATCGCGGCTCGCCCGGGAGAGGAAAAGAGTAGAGCGCTGAGATCATTGACAGCTTGATGTGACGGAGGTCAATTGAACTAACAGGTTTTTGTGTGTTTAGATTTTAAATGGGACACTTGTGTCGGCTGTTCCTGGCTCACGCACACATGCGCACACACGCACACACACTGCGTAGACTGTAATGAGCAGGTTATGCTAAGGCACAGGCGGACCATATCTGTCATTATAATCAAGCTCTCTCCACCTCCATTGCTCACTTCACTCGTTCTCCATCATTCCATAAAATATGACTTTATTGATTAACAAGCCCTTGCTCAAATTGTCTTGTTGTACATGGTACAAGAAGTCGTTCAACAAGAGCACAATAAGTCCTGTAACTTACAGCCAGTGCCTGAACTTGAGTATTTTAGCAGTTTACAACCATCGGGGGTTGTTTGGACATTTCCCAGTCAAGCACTTTTGCATGCAGGTAGGGACTCGCCCGCCTGTCAAAGATGTCTGGCAGTCACACATCTGGCGACCCATCTGGAAGTCAATTGACGCGTCGAATGCCGCACGACCTCCATCGCCGAGTAGTGGCAGATGAGTGTCAGCAAGTCAAGCCATGCTCCACTTTTCTCGAAGAAGAAACTTTAAAACTTATGAGATAATGGCAGCAAATGAAATTTTTGTTGTTGTTGCTGTTTTTAAGAAATAGGAGAACTGTATTAACTTTAGTCTTTTTTTTGTAAAGATCATTATTTCAGAACATTTTTTTTTCTCTAAAATGCACCACTCATTTCTTATCGTTATTAGGAGTGTGCGTTTCTCAACAAAAGTTGAATGGATACTGTATTCAATTAGTGGGCCGTGAAACAACAAAGGACAGTTTGATTTAGGTCTAATGTAACAGCTGATGAGGAAGACAGTTCATAGAATGAATGAATTTCTGGATTTCAAGAAAATATGAGGTCTCAACAATGGCACCGAGTTACCCCAAAGTGTGACCAAACTAACTGTGTGCGCTGGGGAAAATTTGATTGCAAGGCATGAACACTTTGTTATTGTTATGCACATGGATATGACAATATTTATATACTTTTTATATGATGCGCATTGTAAAAAAAAAAAAAAATGTCAAGGATGAAACAAAATCACAGAGTTGAGAAGGCCAACTTAAATTGATTGCAATAGTAGTAGTTAGCTTTTATTTTGAATTGTATTTTTGCCTCTGCAGCTTTGGTGCGAATGTGGCTAGCTTGACTAATCCTTGCGTCTTGGTTTTTATTCCCATTACACCACAGAACTACCAAGAATAACACACCATTACTCACCATTAAAAACACACACACACACACACACACACAAATTTATTCATTGATTAAGGATGCTAAGAAAGTGCTAGTCAACTACACACTATTGTATGGTACGGCCTATGTCTCCAGCAATAATGATACACATGATGCATTCATTCAGACCTTTCAAATTTTGACCAAAGAAAAAGTATGTCAACGCATTAGATGTAAATATCAATTTCAACCCATCCAACCATTTTCTATAGCCGCTTATTCTCACAAGGGTCATTGGCTTGCTGCCTTCGGGCACTAGGTGGGGGACATCCTGAACTAGTTACCCTGAACTAGTTTCCAGTGCACACAGAGACAAACAACTATTCACGCACCCAATCACACCTTAAGACAATTTAGTATGTCCACTATATGTACCTGCCATGCATGTTTATGAAATGTGGGAGGAAGCCAGAGTGCCCGGAGAAGACCCACGGGATAATGGGGAGAAGATGCAAACTCCACACAGGAAGGCTGGAGCCAGCTGGATTTGAACTCAGGTCCCTGAACTGACGTGCTAATCAATAGTTCTGCCCGATTGATTTCCATGAATTTTTCTACAAAATCTGACGTATCAAGAATGAAGAGGGTGAAATTACTTTGATGTTTTACTTAATTAAAATACCTAGTTCAATCACAAATGCTAACATTTTCCATTCGCGTGATTGTTACTTTTTTTAGAATCAAAAGAAAATCAACTTGCCTACGTTATACACGATGTATCATTATTCTGACAAAAATGTCAGAACTTTTTAAAGGAGTCCCCTTTAAACAGTTTAAATACTGAACAAAAAGAATATTCAGAGCCAAACAATTCCATTTTCATTTTCATCAGTTATTTGAGCTTAAATTAGTTTATATACTGGACATCCCCTGGAACGCGCTCACTTAACATAATGGGAATCACTGCACTGGAGGAATTAATCTCACTATAAGACCCTGCCCTTCTACATTGAGCAAATAATGTTCATCTAAAAGCAATGTCTTCTTTTAATTTTATTTGAAATAACTGGTGTTTTGCCAGCCATTTTACAGAAAAATATTTTCTTGCATTGAAAAAAAAGTCTTGCTCAATTGTGCTATTCCTCACACCGTATAAAATATAGTTGCATGTTTTGGTTGTTTTTTTTTTTGTTTTGTTTTTTTTTGGGGGGGGGGCGTCTTTTATATATTAATTTCAAAACGTTGCTTCAGTTTGCAAACTTAGTTTGAGACTGAACTGAGTTCATGAACCAAGTTTTTATTGTACTGAGCTGTACATAATTCACTTGTGGAACTGTGGTTATAAGGATTAGTTTCCAAGGAGACAGTTCAGTTATCAGGGCCAGCTTTAAAGTAAGTTACCGCATGGTCTTGAGACTAAAGTTGGTGCCTTGTTAACACGTTTCTGTTTGCTTTTGGTTTTCCATCCATCCATTCATTAGCTACCTACCGCTTTATCCGGGGGTCGGGTCGAGGGGGCAGCAGCTTGAGCAGGGAAGCCCAGATTTCCATTCCAGAGGAAGTCTTCCAAAGGTGGCTTGGGCATCTGGTCAAGATGGCTCCCGGACGCCTGGAGGTGTTCCAGGCATCGTCGTCCCAGGACACGCTAGAGAGACTATATCTCTCGGCTGGGATGCTACCGAAGGAGCTGAACAAAGTGGCTGGGGAGACGGAAGTCTGGGCTTGTGGTTTTTCATGTCAGTAAGATGGCAACTCTTGGCTCCTTCTCTGACTCCCATTATGAACCGCTACACTGTTTTATCTGTTTGTAAAGACATATCATCCAACCATTGTTGATACTTTATATTTACCTTGGCAAAACAAAACATATTTTTAGTTGTATTTGAGGATCACATTGAAGAGTACATTAAATCAGAACATGGCGAATGTCATGTGTAGTGTAATCAACACCTGCTTGAGGTCAGCTTCTTCTCTCCTGAGGACGAGACAGTCACAAACACATGCTGCTTTTAAACAAGACTGCCCCGTACTCTCAGTGGATCACACACTGATGTTAGCCACACACACACACACACACACACACACACACACACACACACACACACACACACACACACACACACCATTTACACATTTCCTGTAAGCTTTCCTGGTGTGCCACATGTCAGCTATGATATGAAGCCCACCACCCAAAAAATGTCAGTGGGAACATAGAACGGCGTCCATCTCAGCAAGCACCACTTTCATGTGATGGCTGCTCTTTGCTTTGAGATGTCATGTGATATGAAGCTGTCACATGACATGAGCAGTCTGTGATGGTGTTCAGGCGTTTGAAGGGGGACAAGCACATAGTACTTTCTCTGTTTGCTCTCAAAAAATTTGTAGGGACTGTGGGACACTTACTTCCTGTATGTGACAGGAAGTGGAAGCAGGCGGTGTTACTCTTAGGCTTAACATCCAGCTGCAGTCATTGCTTTCTGGGGAATAAAAGTACATTTTTCATTTGTCCCATTTAGGTTCACACTCTTGTGCGGTTGGGGCCTGCACGGTGTGACACAGGAAGAGCTTATTGGGTTGATTGATAGTAGAAAGGTAGGACAAAAACAGACGGGAGGAGATAATGAGGTGCTTTGATGTGACGTACTAGATAGAGCGTTCAAACACAGGAGTCAGCTCGAGCAGGGGGGATCAACACACGTGCGCACAAACGCAGACGCACATACACTTAATAGAGGGCTTTGGCCTTGTCAGTCACATCTTCCTCTTCATTTTCTAGCTTGACTTTTTGAACTGCTGAGAAGCTCATAGATACCAATATCAACCATGTTTAGCCAGCACTAATAAAGACACCAACCATTTTTTTTAATTATTATTAGTTTGAACTTCATTTGGAGATTGGCATTTTAAGCCATTTCCAGTACTGAAGTTATGTTGCTGATCAATATTTGATGACTATTATTATTTTTCACGTTTAATCATTTTTAAAACACATTTTGCTAGTGAGAGGAACTCACATCGCATGTGCTGAAGTCTCGAGTGAAACTGACATCGCACGTGCTGAAGCCGTTAATAACCAATCACAGATCAGCGTGATTTTCTGAGCCCTGAGCACAGGTGATGTCATTTTCAGTCAACATCAAATGGAACATGTATTTAAAGGTATTAATTGAACAATATTAAATTAGCAAATTAAACATGGGCAAACTTTCACAGCTGAAAATAGTGAAACACAAATATTGCTCACTTACAGTTCAGGGTGTCCCCCGGCTATTGCCCAAAGCCCGGTGGGATAAGCACCAGCGAGCCTGCGACCCTTGCAAGGATAAGCGGCTCTAGAAAATGGATGGATGGATAATAAAACCTAAAACATAAAATGTGAAATAATAAAAGAAAATAGTCGCCTCACTCACTCCCTCAGGACATAAATTAACACTAGGGGGCTGTAAATAGCAGTTTAAAAAAAAACATGCTCTCTACTTTTAGTCTGATTGTGATTCTTTGATGCTCACTGAGCTGAAGCCTCACTTTGAAGTTTTGCAAAAAATTTTTGGTCGGGTTCAAGTCGAACAATCTTTTATTTTAAAGCGAAAGATAATCACGGAAGAGGATGCGGAACAGCAAATGATCTGAGAGGGAATGGCGAGGGGCCGGCTCGGATGAGTGCTGATGAGGGGAATGCGAAACAGATGATCACCGATACAACAGCCAGGTTGTTTCAAAGTAAAACCGGAAGTAAGGAGACTTGATGAAAAAGGGAAGGCACATACATAATCCTAGAAGTCACTTACAAATTTCGCATGTTTGCTGTTCTGACGTAAAAATGCTCAGTTTTTCTTTATGATTTATTCATTGAGGAGTTTGTTCATTATTACAGTTGTAATTAGCGGAGGTGAAACTTGTTTATAATAGTTGTACAGGAGAAAGCAGAAATGGAGAAAGGAAGCTAGGAAAGGCGGTAAAATATGAACGGCAAAGGCCGGTCGAGGGTCTCGCCATGATAACAAACGCACAAGACAGAGGAGCCAAGGGAATCACAGTTTGATGACATACAGCACTGGGAAAGCAGTCAATGAAGTGTTGCAACAGTTTTGGATCTTTCTGAACTTGTATCTATTTCGCTTTGACTTGTTTTTTAATTTCTGTTTGATACATGACATTTTTAAGACAGGTTTGTTTTGTCCTTATCCACTGAGGGTCTAATGGGTTCGTTCGTTCGATCACAATTGTTCTTAAGATCTTCTTAAAACATTGTGAATTGGTCTTCATTGTCTTCATTCTGTTTTATGTCACAAAAACATTTTTGAACAATGGTTGAACATTGTGAGTGTTTAGTGTCTGTGAAGCTAGCTGCTCTTTTGATCATGTGTGTTCAAGGGCGCCAGCGTTTTGTCAAATGTCGTCAGAGGTTGCCAAAAGGTCAGTAGTCGTCAGCAAACGTAAGGGGTTCATCAAAGTCGATTGGGATGCGTTCGATGCATGTTCAGGGTGCGTTTGCGTTTGCAGGCCATTCATTGGATGGTTGCCTGTGCTGCTTTTGTCGCACGGAAATTTTGAATCAAATTGATCAAAATGCCTCCGCAACATAAGTGGTGCGAGTCGATGTCTGCCCGGCTTCCGGCGATTGCATGGCAAAGCGCCAAACAAACCCTGCGAAGAATAAAAGCAGCAGTGTCCTCCGCAACACTTGACAATTTTAGCGTCTCATTGAGATACAGGCTGTATTACACTCACAACAAGAGCAAAAAAAAAAACATTTAAACTACTGGCAAACACTGGGCAACTTTTGCGATATTTTGGCAAATGTTGGTTACAGTGAACGAAACCTGACGAGCTGCGATCATTACAGGCACTACCCAACATTCATTTCTTTGTAGGTTCAGGGCTTAGGGCTGTTTCACAATGAAAAAAGAACCTTTTAAGAACAATTGCAATCTTGAACAAACCCTGAATTGAACTATCTACCTTCGTTAACACTCGCAAACATTCGCATCTCAGTGGATAGGGACTTTAGTTTTAATTCGTTTTTTTTTTCAAGAATCTTTCTTTTTTTTATTAGCTCTAGTATTAGTTTTAGTGTTTAAATATATGGAATAGTTGTTGAGTGCACGATGAAAAAAAAATGTAATTAAGGGTAATTAACAAATAAACTGCAGTTTTCAAGAGACTGTTTCACAATTCTCAAACACTTTCACTTCTGTTTTATTTTAATATCATAATACATATGTAACTTTTTTTTTCCACTCACACAAGTTGCGATTGTCAAGCATAATTTGTTAGGTCAACTTGCTGCACAACAAAGAGTTGTGGAGTACTTATATTTGTATTTTTCCTTTATTATGCAGTGATTGACTTGTACCCTTGTAACAATGTTAAAATATTACTTCAAATATGGCATTTACACTTACTAGGATTATATAATGGTGACTGTTTGACCCTGGAACAGACTAGCAATTAATTATGTGTATCGGGAGCGTGCGTGCGTGGGTGCATTCTTGCGTGCATGTTATAAAGAGAGGGAAGTAGAAGTGGCTTGGTAGAATAAATCAGACCCAGCTGATGTGTGTTTACATTGCCAGACCCCCTGGGACTCGGAGTAATTGAGCATGAGGAGATCGGCAATAGAAAAGCCATTTAACACACATACACACAAAGTGCTGGCTTTTGAGGTAACAAAGCGTGAAGGTGTCGCGCGCAGCGGTAAGACGACATTAGGTGGCGTTTGAGTGCTTCTTCCTTGACTGATGATTCACGTGTGGCCTCATAAAACATTAATAAAAAAAACATCCTAAGTTGAGCGGTTGAGCCAGTTCTGCTAATGCATAAATCAAGCGCCTCTTCATTCTGAAGAGCTGCTACTACCTGCAGAACATCAAAATGTTATTTAAGTCAAGCTAACAGACAGCAGACACTCAAAGGTAGGAAACTGCACCATTTATCTCAACTGGTTCATTGATTTCATATTTCCATTCATCACAGCAGATGGGTCATACTTTAAAATCCACACTGGGACCCTCAATCCATTCGCCAATAGAATCAAGTCGTACCAAAGGTTACATTAGCAAAAATATGCTACCAAATTTAGATACGCAGAATGAGGTTTCCAATTTCCATATAGTTATAAGAAATACTGTAAGGCATGGGGGCGAATATTTTCCTCATTCTAACTGTTCAGGGTTTAACCTAAATAAAATAACTTTCAACCACAATTATATCGTTCCCCCTTAAAATTTAAAGCATTCAAAGCACTTTTCAAATGATTTGTTTTTAACTTACCAAAAAATAAACATTTTCACCGTTACAATACCCACAAAAAACCCGTTTTACTCCCAAGGACACTTAAATCAGAACAGATTTATACTGTTCCCAGTTGAAATTCAAAACATTTCACCCAACTGGAATGCCAAAAAAAAGAGATTTACTAAATAATTATCCAAGAAAAAAATCCTTTATTTATTCTCATTACCACATTTAACAAAATAAATTCACGTTGATGATCGTTTAAATCATTTTTTAGAAAATTACTTTCAACATGGCCCCGTCTCTGTGTGCCCTGCGATTGGCTGGCAACCAGTTTGGGTGTCCCCTGCCTACTGCCTAAAGCCAGCTGAGATAGGCGCCAGCAAGCCTGCGTCCCCTGTGGGGATAAGCGGCTCTAGAAAATGGATGGATGGATGGATGGATGGCCCACAAAAAAATATGCATTCATACTCAATGACACATTCAATATCATTACATTTTCTTTCAGTATCATTCCATAATGTTTTTTTTACCATACCACATCACACGAACTATTAGAACTCATATTATATATAGCGTTGCCATTTATCTCATCAGGCAAGGGACATTCTAAAGCAAAATATTGTAGACAGGCAAAATTAATGTTTGCATTTTGAAAACATCTATCATAGTGGCCAGGATCCAGGAGGAATATATTTTTGTGTATGCAGTTCATTAAGCATGTCATCGACATAACCAGTAAAATAGTTTTGTTTTGTTTATTTTTTTTTTTTAGCATATTTCAAACATACAGTTGGCAGCTACAGTTATTCAGTGTGGAATCTAGTCTGAATAATCCATGGCCAAATTGCCTATTATAACAAAGTACCGTGTCACCTCTGTACAGTATATTCATATGTTGTGAAAGCTCAAAGTGTAAACAACTTGAAGATGAAGCGAAACACGCTTTAACTATATTTTCCCTATGTTATAAAGGCACCCATAAAAAGATACATACTGTGATATATCACACAGCGCTACGCTATACTGTGTGTGCATGTGTATGTGTGTGCATGCCCGCTCTTGTAATGGCATCATGAAAATTCATGATGAGAGCATGTTAAGTGCATTAGTCAGTCTCCTGAGTTCCAGCACATGAATAAAACCAACAAGGCGCACAGGAAGGAGAAAAAACATGGAAATTCATTTTGATGCCTAATTATTTTTGGACTTGACAGCCCGGCCCGTGCGTACGCATGTATGTATGCGTGCATGCTTACATGTGTGTGCGCGAGTGTGTGCGCGAGTGAGTGCGTGTGTGTATGCACACATAAGCTTGCTTGCAGGTCGTCAGTGTTGCTGAGTAGATGCACAGTGCAAAACGGGGGGCCCTTCATTATAGGCCATAATGAGTACATCCGCTCGACACACACACATACATAGGCTAGGGACCCTTTGTTGCATTGTTGTGTTACCACACCTTGTGCGACAAATCAACATACTGGGTGACAAATCAACACGCGTTGTGCGACAAATCAATACAGTGCGTGGCTGGAGTAGCTTCGTTCTGACGATCGTGATGTCGCTATGCTTGCCTTCTTCCTCCTCTCGTTATGTTTTGACATGTACCAATCATTACCACTGCCCTAACACCCCAGTGTGTGTGTTGGTGTCAGTGCCATGCGAAGACACACGCACACACTTACACACGCACACAGAACAGTGAAGCAAATTACAATATTTGTGTCGAACATATCGGCATTTGCTGAGCTGGCTGGCTAATGTTTAACGATGTCTTGCATTTGATTTTGAGCATATACAGGGTTTAAAATGGAGTCTCAGTGTGTGTGTGTGTGTGTGTGTGTGTGTGTGTGTGTATATGTGAATCCATTTTCTATAGCACTTGTCCTCATTAAGGTCGCAGGTGAGTTGGAGCTTTATCCCAGATGATTTTGGACAAGAGGCAGGGTGCATCCTCAACTGGTCACCAATCACATGGCACATTTAGGTAAAGATGCATTCCTACTCACATGTACACCTCTGGACAATTTTCAATCAAGCTAACTGATTGGAATGTGGGAGGATCCCAGAAGAGCTGGAGACAACCAATGCAAGCACAGAGACGTTATCAGAGATGTTTCATTGCCACAAAGTTTTTCAAAAGTTTCCATGTGCTTCTCAGTTTGTCATTTTCAATTCAAATACTTTCTTACTTACTTGCATTTGAAAAATACGGTGCTTTACATTTGTCCATACATGATTATATGATAGCAAAAATACAATAATAATTGGACTAATTATAGGAATAATGTTAAATATTGTTTGACTTGCGGTCTTAGCTGAACTGGCTTCTTTCGCTTAATGTGCAGTACAGTATTTCTTTTAATGCAGATTGAACCATTTTCAACATTCATCAGTACATGCATGTACATAAATGTTTACTGGTGTATTCCTACCCTTTACTTTACAATGTAGATTTTTTTTTTTTTTTTTTAAAGAATATCAGACGCAAGATGTTGGGTAAAACAAAAACACTGAGTGCTTGGTCACACTGTGAAGCAGTGTTCTTTTTTTTTACCTAAAATCGTGTTGTTGTTTTTTATAATCAGATATAAAAACAACTTCAGCAACTTACCTAATTATGTTCATTAGTCAATCAAAATATGAAAAAAATAAAACATTCCAAACCATGAAAGACAAACCAGAAATTTTATAAGCTTATGTGGTTCTGGAAAAACAGAGCCCTACTTAAAGTGCTTAATCCTCCCTACAATAAAAAAGTGTGCATAACATATGTATAGTAGAAGAGAATGTTTAATGAGTTCAAACAGATATGATATCAAGAGGTTATGGAAGCTGACAAGATAGCTGATTTCCAAGATCAAGTACTTCAATCATTTCCTTGCAAAGTCTTTATTTCGATATCACAGGACAAGGTGATGATTTTTTTAAGGAGATCTGTGGCTAACCAAAGTATTTACGTAACTGTGTCTTTTGAATTATGTAGCTATTCAGTGCAAAAATTCTACTCAGCCAAACCAAGAATGCAATCGTATTTGACTGAGGCTTCCGACTGCTTGTGATTCCCATAGTTGTTGTTGGTTCAGCGCCCCTCTTGACTTGTTTTGTTCCAACAAAAACTACACTTTTTCCTGTAAACTGGTTTCTTATGTCTGATTGCTCCAGTGCGACTTTTATGGAACTTTCTAAACCGACGATGCGCTTCCTCTCGATAATGTGCGTCTGACCAAAAATTTTCCTACCTTTAGATAATCGCAAGCACCTGTTAGGGAGCAGGCGAACCTAATAATTGTAATCAAGCCCATTGGCGGGGGAGTGGGGGTGCTGCGGCGAGTCCTTCCTGGCGACGCGCTTGACTGCAACGGATGCGGCGGCAGCAGGGATGGGCCAAATCGCCCAGGATTAGCTGCGGGGAACTGAGCAAAGCGGCACATCCGGATGGAATTTATTGGTTTATGATTGGCCTTATCCCCACAACATTAGCCTCCTGATTGCTAGAGCAGACATTACTGGACGCTTCCACTGGAACAGGAACGGGGAAAAGGGGGGTTGAGGGAAAGTGATGGTGGCTAACGAACATCAACTGGCCGATGTCAGAAAGATGACTTATTCACAATTGTATGATCTATTATATTTTAAAAAATGTTTAGCCATTGTTGAAATCAAAGCGAAAATTATATTATTTTTCTCGAACCTGCCAAATTATTAGTTTCAAATTGTATGTATTTTGAAACAATAATTTGATCGATGACCAACAGTATGTTTTAAATAATTATAGGTATAGTTATTATTAAATTATATTACATGGGGGGGTGAAGGTTCTCCGGAGGCCGCCATGTTTGTTATAGCTACAGTCAATGGTAAATGCAGCACCTGCAGCACCTTCTGCTGTCCGTAATGATCAACGGTCTAAATCTTACACACTATCCCTTTTAATTCTGTCTTGAATGTATGGATAGTTTATTTGCAAAAATGTGAAAGCTATCGATAATATCGCTTTCTGTCAATTATTTTCTCTCAAATTATAATACTTTGATTTTTCTTTAGGGTAAGATTAAGTCTTCTTTACAGTAATGTACAGTATGTTCTATGTGCCACCACCAGTTTAAATGTGATTGTGATTAATGCTGCTTTTATGGAATTAAGTAGCAAAGTCTGCTTGTTTTCATTTATTTCAGGGAGCAGCCATTTTGCCACTTGCTGTTAAGGTACTTTCAGTTACATATGTAACTGCAATGGTCGCCTACTAACATGGATAAAAACAGGATTGGAGGCAATTGTAATCAAAAAACTGTGATTAGACTAGTGGGGCACACATAGAACATAATTATTGTTGAGAAAAAAAGTCTTGACTTCACCTTTAAAACCATTATTCTATTAATATTGTGATAATATGTAAAATGCTTGAGGATCAGACATTTAGGTCTTTAACTGAATCACATTAATATTCTGTTTAGTTTGTCAACCTTCAATTTTGGATCTCGCTTTACTGTATATATTATGTAAAAATAAGAATTCTGTTCCTGTTGTTTAAGCTGCTAAAGTATTGATGATTTCACTGTATTGCTTTTGAACAAAAAAGAATCAGACTATCCTGATAAATCTGTGAAATCAACAACTTTCACAAATAATTGATCAGCAACAAAACAAAATCCTATTGATATTTTTATCAATCTGTCATTCGGTTGCCTTTATTTCTTACCTTTTCACCAGTTTGTCAAATTATGAAAAGTTTCAATCCTTCTTGCTTGAAATAGTAATGATGGGATGAGAGAAAAGTGGTGCACCGAGGCGAAATGTATTGGTTTATCCCGACCACGTTAACCTTGCGATTGCTTGAGAAGACATTATTGGATGCTTCCGCTGGAGAGAGAAATGGTGAAAATGGAGGTTGGCGGACAATCAGGTTTGTAAGGCCGAGCAAGTAATAGGACTCAAATGGCGAGAGAGAGAGAGAGAGAGAGAGAGAGAGAGAGAGAGAGAGAGAGAGAGAGAGAAAAGGGTTGGGAATGTGCCCCATCATCGATTAAAGTGCAATTGTGCAATTTCGTTCCTGTTCTTGCACAATGAGGAATGAGATTAAGCTCAATTTGGACCTGTTCAAGAGAGCTCCTCACCTTTGTGTTTAAAGGTGTGTCCACACGCACGCACACAGGCATACACACGCACACATACACGCACACAGTGTCAGCGCACCCCCGAGGGAAATCAGGCGTCTGGAGACAGGTCAGTCCTGGCCCATGTATATATTCATGGGCTTAATCTGACATCATTCCTCCCTGCTGCCAGGGAGAGCACAAATGTATTTCATTTACACAATCTCCATTTGGCCCGTGCTCACCCGCCGCCAATACTTGGGCGAAAGTAGGCCCGGAATCCTCGCGTAAACACGCACGGACGCGAGATGTATAAAACAGAACAAGCGGGATTGCCGAGCGGTGGCAGCTGTGCTCGTCAGTCCGAGAGCGTGAGGATGAGCGTTGTAGCCAGCAGATGCTGCGTGTGTATTAAACAGATGAATTATTAAAAGATGCTTGACACATGAAAAGTGGCTCCTCGGGCTATGAAGGAAAATGTTTATTCTTCTGCCACAAGACTTGTCCAATGAGTGCAGCCAACACTTGAGGTGCACTCACTTTCAAAGTGATGGAGCGCCAACTGCCAATGCGTGATTTACCCATAAGTGGTTCATCAGATTCCTGTTTTGGGGGGAAAGTAAAGATGAGCAATCAGCAAGAGTCAACACTTGTTTGTTGCCCTATTCTAGACCATTATTGTGACAAGGAGAGTAGGCCTGTGTTCTCAAGCTCTTTTTCAGTGAAGTAAAGTATTTCTTCAGCCAGTATCCCCTTACCAGCGTAAATCCTTTTTGGATCATTTTGGATGGGGAAAAAAAATGACTTAACCGACATTCATGTCTGATTGTATACTTTTTTGGAACTACATTTGTAGTGGTCTCCCTTTTCAGATTTTTTTTTCATCAATTCTAAAATATGGATCATAGAACATCATTTGTTTTAGTTCTGTCTCATCTGCCAGAAAAGTGTTTCACCAAAGGTAATGCTCATCTATATAAAACATAACGTAAAATAAAAACAGTTTAGCAAAGCTGTCACTATAGCACAAATGATCAATAAAGTGCTTTATTTTCAGATTCATTTTGTTGTGTTTTCTGCTTTTAAGTTGTGCCATTTGTTTAGTTTGAGTTCACAGTCCCCTTGTCATAAAAGATGCCTTTTAGGCTGACTTTACAGTCCACCAACGAAGGCTTTACTTGCGACCGGCGCAGGAGAGCTTGTTGCCGGGTTAGTGCTTCACCACGCTCCAAGCACCCTTGCCATATCTCATGTTTTCTCATCCGGTTTTCTTCTTCGTCGAGACTCTTTGTGTTTGTACTTTGTGACTTTGATTTGATGCTTTACCTGTTGGGACTGTTTTTGTTTCTACACCTGGCATGAGCTCTCAGTGAATAAACTGTCGAGACTCTTTGGGTTTGTACTTTGTAATTTAGATTGGATACTTTACCTGTTGAGACCTGTTTTTGTTTCAACGCTTGGCGTGCGCTCTCAATGAATAAACTATCATTGACTGTCCACTTCATCGTGTGGTTGGCTGGGGCCCACCCGGGTTCCGCGGTTATTCTTAACACATTTGTTCTTATTTTGAAATGAAAACATTAGCACTTCTGTAACACTATTAAAAAGTCTTAAATTGGGCCTGCTGGCACCTGCAAAATCCCTGTTAAAATACCCCCTGAACCACCTAAATCCCTTGGGTTTACCTCGATTTGAAAACTGCTCTAATAGATTTTTTTTTTTTTTTATTTCACTGTTAGAGAGTTTTACCAACACCGCACATTCAAAACAGTTAACACTTATTCAAACATCCTTCTTCACGCATTTGTTCTCACTTTTTGCTAGCCTGGTTGTTAGTATACAGTAGTTAATGATCAAGTCCATTGCATTGCGTCTTAGCAAAACGTCAGCTCGGTTAACGATAATGTTGACAGAAATTAGCATTGATGGTACATGCAGTAATTGCAGACGTTCAAACAACTGCTATTCTGACACAAGGAGCAGCAAACACACGATGTTCAAATGAGCATAAATCAATGCATACAGTGTGTTCTCCCTGCTATGCGGTAACAACAGTTTGGAAATTGCAAAAACGAGGGACTGTATTACACTTGAATGTGCTTCGCCAGGAGCCATAGGTTTCACTGAATCTTTTCCAAAAGACCTTAGTGCTTCCCAGCATGTTGTGGCACAGGCAAATGCACAGATAGGCCCTGAGTGTTGCTCTAGGACCTGCTCTTTTGCCCTTGATGACTAAAGTGCAGCCCTGCAGCCCATTTTTTCCTTCATCAATATTCAAAACGTAAAAAAATCTCTTTGTAATCTATTCTGTTTTGAATCAGATGGATTTTTTTAAGAATTGTACCCTATTCCGCAGCTTCATTGCAGTAAAAACATCTGGATTCATGGGGGGAAATTATGTATTTTACGTATTTTGTCAAATGTTTCAAGTACATATCTGTCTGTCTAATAAATGGCAGAGTACAACACCTCTGTGTACACCTGTTCATGTATTTATCCATTTTCTATAGGGTCGCTAGTGCCTATCCCAGCTATTTTCGGGCAGTATGGACTGTTTGCCAGCCACTTGCAGGACACCCGAGACAAGCAACCGTTCACACTCACAACCCCACCTAAGGGCAACTTGGAGTCTCCAATACACCTATAATGTATGTTTTTGGAACGTTAGAGGAAGAGAGAACCCATGCGGGCTCGGGGAGAACATGCAAACTCCACAAAGGAATGCCGGAGCAAGCTGGAATCGAACGCGCGACTGAACAGTGAAGCGGACGTACTAACCACTTTTAGATCGAGCCGCCCCCTGTTGCCATTCATAAAACAGAATAGGTCATGGTTTGCAAATATGTTCAATTAAATAATTTTACAATGAGTACCTGAATTATGGCAAGACTCACTTTATTTTCGCATTTTCGTCTGGTAGTGTGTTGTTGTGGGGTTTGTCTTGTGTAAAATGAGCGCCTTGACTGAGTAAAGCTTTTGAAAAAAACATGGCTGTATTTAACCAACTGAGCTTCTACAAGCTTTACATGTATTAGTCCACTCTGTTTGGGCAAGAACCCGATTGATGTTGAACTACTTTGGCAAAAAGCACAAAGCAGCCAACATAAAAGTTGTGTCACTATTTAAGAAGTTTAGATAACAATCCAACCGCTTCCATAATGTCAGCAGACACCAGCTGAGAGATTATTAAAGCCACTATTCATATGTTTTTGAGGACAAAAACGGTGTTACCATACATCATTAAAGTTTACATGAAGCAACAAAATAGAGTGACAGTCATAATGGTTAAGGTGGGGGTGTCGCCATGACGATGAAAGCCTTTTTCCATGTAAACTTTAATGACTTATGCCATCCTTATGCAGCGGTTTCAACACAGCATCTGTTAGTCGGTCTTTTTGAGCCACATCGACTTTGCTCCAATTAAGGAAATTCCTCGTGTCGTTTACGACCTTTGAATTTGTCCTCCCATCGCGGCGATGCTTGTTCCTTGTGGCGGCGCTGGCATCCGAGAGCAAGGTGCGCGGGTGATTAAGGGACTGTGTGTTCACCACCCGCATGCTCTTAAACGCACCAATGCTAGTTTAGCATCTATCTTCCCTACGCTTTGGAGTGTGATCAAGGACTCCTCAGTGACCTTTAGGAAGCAGGCCTGCTGCTTCATGATTAGAGGGTCAGCGACTGAAATCGCTGCTCGACCCACGACTTGTCCCCGGTCGCTAACTTTATGACATCAGAGGCCGGCGGGGGGTCGCCGGGCCTTTTCCCGACCTCACCTTTTGCAGCGCGGATAATGAGGCGTTATCCCCTCCTCCACTTTTCCGTCCTGCTCAATTGCAACCGGATTCCCCCCCCCCCATCGTCCAGCAGACCAGAGACACCCTACTGTTTCTGCTCCTGCAGCCCTCTAATGATTGGCACACGGGACGAACACAGACACAACTTTGTCGCCTGTGAGTTGTCTCTGTCCTGTAGCTCAGATGTGATCCGGAGGAGGCCACCTCCACTGTCTGTGATGTGAACCACCGGTCCCTTTGCTCGCTCATTTGTCAGCCAAATCATTCCCACCGGAGTGCTTTGTGTCGGCCTATTGTACCCTTGTGTGATACCCACATGTGTCTACTCGGTGGAACATCAGCAAGCATTGGAGTGGAGTCATTTGTCAACAGGTCATAGAAGAAGGATGACTTCTTTCCTGGCTATGCCAGTACCATTGGGGCTAATTTAGCTCCCTTGAAATGCAAACAGGACCATCTAAACACAGAATAGTGGTTCAATGAACACATTTGAAATGGACTTAGGTCAAAAAAAGTGGCATAAAAATAAAACAAAATGTGTCCTTCAGGATGAAAAAGTAGATTCCTTGAACGGGAACAAATACAATCAGGTAGCATCAAAGCATATCCACAAGTGTCTGTTCTTCTTTTTTTCAGAGGTGACCTCTAAAAAAAGAGATCATGTGAGATTTCTGCCTCTGACTTTACAAATTCTCAATGTAGGGGTGGTCTGTGTTGAGCTAATTGAGTAGACCACACACACAATACAACCTAAAATTCCTTTTAAATTCCTGATTTTCTACCTTTATGTATAGGGATTTAAAAAAAAAAAAAATCCTTATTTGTGTACCAGGCCAAAGCTAATTAGGCTAGCTAGAGCTCCTAGTTAGGTTCATTAAGACTACAGGCATCAAACCTAAGGGCCGGGCACTAGATGATTTCTTGGTTCTGTAGAAAAACATTGGCTCGCTTCTAAAAGTTTTAGTTTTTGGCTTCACCTTTTTTCCTTGTTTTTCTGTTGTGGAAATTGGCTTTCACTGTGATTTGCTAAAGTCTAAAACCTTTAGCAATGGCTTTGTAATCCTTACTAGACTATTATATCTCAATGACCTTATTTTTCACCTGTTGAATACCTTTGGACTGCAGCATTTTGTTGCAGCTTTTTGAGATCTTTAGTATGACTTTATTTTGTCAGACACATTCTTTGTGTCGTATCGCGATTGGAAGGGTCTGAACTTAAAACATGTAACAAGCCACACTCTTGGTTTAAAATATGCTTTGATATATATATTTTTTTAAAGACTGGTATTTGATTATTCATATTGTATTGGTTTGTTTCTACTTTATTTTTTCTGAGGTAATTATTCTCAATTACATGCTTTAGTACACACACAAAAAATGACTTGTGGTGTGTATTTATCCATATAGGTTGATGGTAAAGATATACAAGTAATTGAAGCAGACCGCATACATTGGATACATCTATTTCTCTATGTGTTCCTTTGTTAATGCTCCTACCGTGCAAATAACGTGAGGTCACAAGCTTAGTCAGTCAAATTAAGGCAAGTTATAGTACAGTGGCCCCCCGGTTTACAACGTCCCCGCCTTGCGTTTTTTTTTTTTCACTTTGCGTCGTCGACTGCGACATGTTCTGTCCCATCTTTATGCCATTTCTTTCGGCTTACGACACACCCAACATGGTGGTCAATGTGTGTGCATGACCGCCATGTTGGATATGTCCGCATTTATATGTCACTACAATGCTTGTCTGTTAATGATCGGCGTCATGGTCAAAATGGCCATTTGCTAAAGATGGGATCTCATCTTGAGTGCTTAAAGTAACGTTTTTATTGACGATTTATTGTGTGAGAACAAATGTTTGAGAAGTCTTCTAGGATAGGATAGTTTTGAGGGGAAAAAAAATCATTGAATGGTGTATAAGGTAAATAATATCCCATTTGATAGTGCAGGGACCTATGGATATTAATGTACACATTCATTTTTGTGGCTATATTTAGTGACTTTTAACCAGGTGAGTTTTATGTAATTTACAGCAATCTGGGATTTACGGTCGTTCTATTTTAGTGCAATTTAATTTGGTGATGTTCAGCAGGAGTTTTCTGAATGTATTGATGGTAAAACCATTGAGATATTAGACGGCTATTCACCATGCAGTCATCACAATAGGTTGATGTTACTTTGTCTCATCTGCAATTGAAGGAGCAGTGAGGGTTTGAACTCATAAGTGCTGTTGTAAGGTGAGCCTGTTCTGAGTTGCCCCCAACTGAACAATGAAATAATTTCAGTTTTGGATGGGGAGCGACTTGACAAGACAACAGTTATGTTTTTGTTGTTGTTGTCATGTAAAAAAAAAAAAAAAAAAATCAAAAGCTGGAGCACCTTCTCCTTTGCTCCCTAGTCAGCATGTAGCTTCTTCAGTGCGGAATTGGTGAGGTGTGAACTGCCATGTTGTCACCTTCTAAAGACTTACATGCTGCATGTGTTTCAACAAAGAAAATAGACAAATACGTTCTTGTGTTCAATTCAAACTGATTTGGGACTCTTGCTGCGCAGTGCAAAAGTGCAACATCCATGACAATAAATGCACTCTGTAAAACCAAGTTTTCCTTGGCCGTGATTCAAAGACAAATCACTTTCCAAGGCATAAATGTTGGCAGGGATCTACTGAGTCTAATTCGTTAACGTTTCGCCGGAATGATAGGCATGAAAATCTGATCTTCTTAAAGAACAACCATGTGACTGGCTGTCTGAAGTCCTCCTCTTGCTCAAAGTCACCTGGGATAGACCCCAGCTCACCCCGGACAAGCGCTACATAAAATGGATGAATGTCAACTGCTGTTAATTGTTGTAAGGTTACTGTGATAGCATTGGTGAGGCCAGCTCTATCTTCAACAAAAGAGGTAGGCATTTTACAAATTTCTGAACAAACCAACCACTACCACAATAACCTATTGTTATTATTGTCATTTTTCTATTATTCTTATTTCCTACTCTTCTGAATTTGTTGACTGATTTTGCTGCTTATATTTGTTTTTTTGTGATTCTTTATTTCTAGGAGATCTTGGCAAAAGAGATGTACATCTCAATGGATATTTCCCGGTCAAATAAAGATTGGTTAAAAAAAGGAAAAAAAAAACATGTGTAGTGATTTCAAGTTTCATTTTACAGTATATTATATTTTTGTATGACATTTTGAGCTGGGAACAAATGGATTTATATTGTATTAGTTTCTATAGGAAAAAACATGTCATATTAGAAAATATTTGAGAAACATTAGTGCTGTATATACAACTCATTTATAAAAGGGAAATATTGTAATATTCACGCTGTGTAACCTGACATTGCAATCTTAGGGACGTTAACGTTCATCAGATTGGTCCAATGCAAATGTGACCACCTTCCAATGCTGAAGAGGCTTGTCACGCGCAAATCTGTCATTTTTTCCGCCACTCTCATTTTTCCCGGCTCCTGCCCTCAGTCAAGCTCGCCGAGCAGGATTTGTCTAGGATGAATAGTTTGATGATTTATAGGCCGGCTCTCCGCAAAACAGCCACATATACAATTACAAGCGGCGCTCGTACCTTATATGTATGCCATTTCCCCACAGTCCCTCCTCGAATGAGACACCAGCCATTTGTCTCCTCGGCCACGCCAATAACAAGCCATCTGCCGCATGTGGACATGAAAGATTAAAATAATATACAGTATGAAAGCTCCCCATTCACTTGCTAATGTCCGACATTCGCCGACGCACAGGCTAAAGCTGTCATCTCTCCCAGGAAGAGGTCATTAGCGCTCTTCCTCTGTGCCGGCTGCCACCGGCCAAACCTCATTTAGCAAGGGGGGCCGCAACAATGGGCCACCAAATGCCCGGCTAATCCTCGCCGTCCTTTGTATTCATTGAGGGCCGGTCGCCTCCCGAGGTGAGGGCCCCGCTGCTGGTGCGTGTGCGTGTCGCAGGGTGGGGGTCCGCAACAGTGATTAGCGCCCTCACTGTCCATTAAACTAACCCGTGTGTGTGTGCGTGTCTGCGTGCACGCTTGCGTGATCCTGAGAAAATAAATAGCAGATTAGAGAGGATGATCTGAGCAAGTTGAATTGCAATGATAAATGTGACACGAGTGCAACTGTACGTATGGTTTCATTCAAATCCACATTATGTATTGACTTTGACTGATGTCATGACAAGATAGAAATCAGATTTTTATTAATGACATGCTTAGTTTGACATAGTACAAATAGTACTTAACATAAATCATACAAATACAAGTTGTAAAAAAGCATGTTTTTTTTCTCAAATCGCTATATAAAAGAAAGAAAGCGTAACATATTTTCATAGTATTAGCGTGATAAATGAGTTATTTTCCCAAATGCATAATGAAAATACGAAAAAACGTGTTTCACAAAATGTGCGTTTACCAGGTTAAAGTTTCAATGTGAGAAAAGACGATTTTACAAAAAAGCCACAAAAAGACTATCATCTGAATAACCAGAATAATACAAGGAAACATTCCTAATACTATGCTGAAATCATATTATTATAAGAAAAAGGAAAACATGAATATCTCTTAAATTAAAGATATTTATACAAGTATAAAGTGGTTTTATTATTTTAGAAATATATTAATACAGCAAGACTATTGCAAGCATGGTAAAATACATAAATGTGGATAATTATATGACAATAAAGATTACACTAAAAAACTCATGATTGTACGAGAACACATATGTTATTAAAAGAATGCAGTGATGTTCATAGAGTTACCAGGCGCGTCCAAACATTTTGCAAAGAGAGCTAGAAAATATGTGTAGGCTGACCATTCAGCCTCCTGTTCTTTAATTTTTCACACAGTTCGCTCCAAGTCCCTTTGTCCCATTTTTCAAGTTACCTCTTGTAATGCGGTGTAACACTAATTGCGATATTAAAATTGCTACAATATCATTGCCATGTCTCGGGATTAAAAGTGCCCACTTCAGCTGAACGCAGCATCATGACCGCTTAGACAGTGTTTCTTTATATTGAATTTCTTGAAAGCAGGCAGTCTAGTTAACAAGGCAAACGGTCATTTTCATATTTCATTGAGAAAATATGCCAATTTGTGTGTGTCCCGCAAGTTGTGGTCCTCTCTTTCATCTTTCTTTTTCTTCACAAAAGTCTCCATTTTAGAAATGGGCCACAATAGGGTCATGCAGCAAGTGGTTCACTCTGACACCTCATACGACTTTGAGAGTGGTGTGTTGTTTGTAAATGCAGAGCATTTTTGGAGCGTATTTCTGAAGTCACAGGTCTGCTGCCACCTTCTGGTGAACCATAGTATTGCTTATTCGTACTCGTGAGTTTTCTACTTTAGTCGACAGTGCTGACGAGCCAAACATGATTAATTTTATGCCAAAAGCTGCAGGCCCGTGAAATTTTAACACGGGCCGCATTTGGCCCCTGGCCTGGATTTTGGACATGCCTGATTTAGGCAGTTGTGAAGTTACACTTCCATAGTTTGTTTTGTCAAACTCACACTGTGAGCACTTCAAAGATAATTTCATTTTTCTGTGTGGTCCAAACACAGTACTCCTCCTCCTCTTCCCACATGCATCTCCCTCTCCTCAATCCTCATTTTACCTTCACACAAGTTTCTCTTTCTTACACGAGCTTCAATTATAAATAACCTTGTCAGTGTGGCTATTCAAAGAGAGCGACATGGAATCCAGCGGAGAGCGTTGTCTGAAGACATAGATAGGCTAACTTGGAGCTTAAGGCACCCTGGAGTGACATCAACTCCTGTGGTGAATGTCTTTAAAATATTTGGTACTGATTCTGCCAAAACAAAGTCAAGAAAATAATAGTTATGAGAGGGAGAAAAAAACATGAATAGGAAATATTTCATCATTTTGTCACAATGTTTAGATAAAAGAGCTAGAGGAGAAAGGTTGTGATAGAATAGAGACCTCAATATCACATGACCAATGTTACTTTACACAATTCAAGTTATAATACACAAACATATTTTTAGCATATATATATATAACTTTAACAATTAATTTGTGATATTAGAAAATGTGTTTTGTTCGAAATCCCACAATTACAATGAAGACTACTTTACAAAAAATCAAATTGAAATGCTGTATCTCCAGTCCGAAATATTTTCCAAAATATTTACTGGTAGTTTCATGCTTCCGTACTGTGCAGCAGTGTGTTGGGAAAAGAAATAGTTGAACTTTGGTGGGCAAGCTTTAGTTCATGGGCATTTATGACAATCTACCAAAAGGAAATCTCCTTCTGTAGAGTTCTCCTTCAGTGTGGCCATGGGTGATTGTTTCTGTCAGTCGACCTGATTGGATTAAAGTGTCCATCAATTACCTTCATCAATGACCTTTTCAAGCTAGTTAACTACAAATTCCTTAACCCAGACATTAATTCCATCTAACACACACAGAGCAACATCAGTCGAGTTCATGGAAACAAAAAGGAGCCAGGAAAATTCTACCATAATAGGTTAGGTCTGAAATAATCCATCTTGGAAGTTACTCTCTATTTTTCTGATTTTGGCAGAGATCAAAGATGGGTTTCAGGTCTAATTAAGTAAATGAATTCAGATCCCAGACCTTCTAGCTGCGACTGAGGCCTTGGAGGGATCCAATGCTGGAAATCCACCTCAGATTTAAATAATTAATATGACACCTTGAGCTCCACGGAGGACGGGGGAGCTCTGTCATGGAGTTTAGAATAATGTCACTGCCAAGTGCAATGCTGTTTGTCTCCATGAAAACGAGCTGCCACTCCATTGTGCTGCCCCCTCAGTGCGATCCCGCCTTTTGTCATGCTAACGGAAGGGAGGCTTTGCTAAAGAAGGCCCGCGGCCTGCGCCGCAGTTCCAGGCTAGAGCAAGCTGGACCTGAGCTCTCTGGGACTCCGAGCGGGGTCATTTTATGCTTTTTAATCCTCTTAATCCCCATTAGAAGGGGCTTGGTGGAGACAAATCTGCTCCCAGAGGTCCTTAGGATTCAAATGCCATGCTTGAGCAACTGTATTATTTGATAACAACAATGGCGGAGGATGGCGAGAGAAACGTGGAATGACAGACTGAACGAGTGAGAAACAGAACAGGAACAAGAAAGATAAGAATCTACAACGCGATTGAGGGACAGTGATCGCCATCTACGCCCTCGAGATGGATAAACCGAGTCACATGACGCACGTGTAAGTCTGACTCTTATGCTAATGACCCTTATGTTCGGCCCCTGTGTGTTAAGACCCCCGTGCTGCCTCCAGAGTCCCCACCCCTCCAGTGTGGATGGCAGGCACAGTAGGCTGGAGGAGCCCGGCATAATCCAGCAGGGACCCATTCAAATTAATACACTCCTGTTAACCTCATCACGGACAAACTCTCTTCATTATCGCTCAATTAAAGCTGCATACATGAAGAGGACTGTGCCTCAGGAGAAACCCTTCTGTCTGGCCGGTGTAACCAAAGATTCTAAAAGTCATGCTGGGACATTAAAAACGGACTGATCAGGACAGACAACGCCAGATATAGACTTAGTGAATTAAAACAATGAAGAGATCACTTCCAAAAGTGATTCCCCTTACCCCCCCGCCCAATCGGCAGGCTATGTCAGGCAGGGGAGGGACTTTACTGACTTTACTGAACGTCCTCCCATGCTAATGGCGTTCACAAACAAGCCAGTGAGTGAACGTGCATAATTTCCCATTTGCAAACAAGTCACTAATCAGTGAGTCATTTGCTGTTCGCAAACGGATCAGGCGGACGACATACCCGAGGAGGCAACGCAACTGCACACTTCAAACAATGGTAGTCAGTGAAAACTAACAAACTGTAAAAAAATTGAACTGAAAAAAAAGTCCATCTTACATTTAACCAAATACAATCAGAATATTTATAGCAAATTGTTCTTTATTTTTGTCAATAAATATTGTATGTAAATATACACAGCTTTCATACAGTATATGAGGGCAAATAATTGAACTGAAAAAAAGTCCATCTTACATTTAACCAAATACAATCAGAATATTTATAGCAAATTGTTCTTTATTTT
This sequence comes from Hippichthys cyanospilos, assembly GCF_059441005.1. Lineage (NCBI taxonomy): Eukaryota > Metazoa > Chordata > Actinopteri > Syngnathiformes > Syngnathidae > Hippichthys > Hippichthys cyanospilos. Next base: position 1,035,922 of record NC_142373.1, read on the forward strand.
TGTCAATAAATATTGTATGTAAATATACACAGCTTTCATACAGTATATGAGGGCAAATACTTTTTAAATTCATTTTAAACGTATTCATTTCAGTATTGCTGTAAACATAGGAAGGACAAACAGTTGTTTGAGAATTGTAGCTTTCTTTGTTACACACTACATACTGACCTTTTTCTAACAACAAAAAAGAAACAAAATCTATGTGTGATTAAAAATTCAAAACCACGACAAACTTGGTACTTTAATCAAGTTACGTGCTTCAAAAAAGATTCTGGTTAATGTGGATATAGTTATTTAACTTTAAATAAAATAAAACATAAATAAAGACTGAAAAACTGTAGTGAAAGTAAAAAGTACAAATCTAGTTTTGTGCATAAAATGCCTGGATTAAAAGTATTGGCTCAAGGTTCTGCTTGTGCTAAGAAATGTGTTGTGTTGTAACAAAATTTGCAAATTAAAACAATGGCTTGCTTTTCAAATCTGTTGCATTATTCTCATCAATGTTCCTTGGTTAAAGTTCCTCCATGTCTCAGTGTTTCCTACTGTTTCGAGTTTTTTTTTTTTGAAATTTTGATTATTCAATCACTATTTTGACTCTGCTTAACTTCTTTATGTATTTATATCTTTAGTGGCATTACCCATGGCGATTGAAAATGTCATTACCTATTTTGTGAAGTGCAAAAATATCAAAAATACTTGATAAACATGCCAAGACATTTTAATTAAAGAACTATCATTTGAATGTCTACCGAAAGAGGTAAAATTTAAAGAAACCCAAACTCAGCATTAGTTCATTTTTTAAGCCCGACCTTTCGGAGTTAGTGGTAAGAAAGTTAGAGCTAAAAGGACCAACTCTGAGTTGACTAACTATAACATTCTTTATATTCGAATCAACATTTTGTTATTCCGCAAGTCCTCCCACATGTATTCTGCCGCTTCAGCCTGCTTTCCGGAGTTGGGTTTGGGTGTTGAAGCAAACGTTTTGGGAGCAGGCTAGCTGTCTGTGGTATGAGTATAGCCCGCAGCCAAAGACTGAGCAAAACAGCAAGCAGAAGTCTGGCCTGTCTGCGGGATGCCAGGACCGCTTAGTGCACCAGAAGTACACTGCTGTCATGTCGCAACCAAATGCTTGAGAATTCCACATATTACGTAGCGTTGGAATTATCGGGCTAAATCTCTCAAATTAATTGTGTGCTTGTGATGACGGTAGCCCGTAGCGACGTGTTTAATGGCTGGAATCTCTTTTTACGTTTCATTAATCAACATCCGAGAGTTACTGATCGTTTGTACGTCTGCTCTTGTAATCACCTATTTGTGTCCCGTTTGGATTCTTGCTTTGAGCCAATATTTTACAGATAGCATTTTCTACATGCATTTTGCATCCCATAATTACACTACTGATGATCACTTTCCGGCATTCTTCAGCAACCTGCCATCATATCATTATAGCAACAATAAAAAAAGGAAAATCACGACAGTCACAACTGACATTATCTCTTCAAATCACCCTAAAATTATCATTTGACACATGAATGCAAGTTTTCGTGACTGCGGGGTTCATCCAGATTCTCATCTGGCCGGAATGTCCCTGTCAAGACCATATACCATTATGGGTTTCATGATGGCAAGTACAGTATAAAATAACAGAGGCAGACAGTAAACTTAAAACAAGTGTTGCTGTTTCTGTGGTAGAATGCATGCATGCATCGAGCCTAAATAGCATGAAAAAATGATTAACCTCCTCTAATGCTGTTTACTATGCTAACCAATGAAACCATGATATAAATTGAGATTTTAACTCAGACGTAAATTTCTTAATCACTTAAAGGGCCTAAATCATGATGTTTTAAACTTTCCACAGTGAAATGTATGCATGCAAATTACATTTTAATATTGGTGATTTATTTTCTTATTAAATGTGAGTTTTAAGGTATCGATAGATTGAGACATTCAAGTAATTCAAACACAAAAAATGGAAGGGCATATGTTTGTTCTACTCATTCTTTTGGAAATATCTTTGATAATGCCAAGTCTGCCGTATCATGTGATTTGCTGCTTTCTTTTTCTTTTACCATGCTGAAATGGTTACGGTAAATGGGGTGTTGTGGGACAGACGTTCCATGAATAATAATTACTATGAGAAATGTTATGTTGATTAAAATAAATGTTCCCACACTTGTAAGAGACAAAAATGAAACAAATAATACAAAAATATGACAATTTGAACTGTTTCTTATGAGACTCAAATTGGTCATTATAGGGTATGGGAGGGTTTTTGTCTCAGGATAAGTAAATTGACTTGCATGGTTTAGAAATTTGTATTTGGATTATATATAATGTGATGGGTGGGACATAAAATATCCTTCAAATCTGGAATGACCCATCCCTAAACAAATAATTTGTTGATAAAAGTCAGTTGAGACTGAAAAATTTCTCTGACTGAAAACTCCTCAAAAATACTGGTTCAAGGTAATGTATGAAATTGAATTTCAAACTGTGAAAATGGTGTGTCCAAACGATATTTGAAGCACGTGGTACTAAATGATATCCAAAAACAATATTTCAGTTAGATCAAAGCATAACAGTAAAAATTGGTATTTGACTAAATCTAAGATCAATTATTCAAACTCATTATAGAGTAGTAGCTGATTGAAAAATAATTATTCTAATGGGGAAGAAACATACTCTGCCTCTTTAAACACACCTATTCTCAGAATAGTGCACGGGGGTCGGAGTAAATTTTTGAAAGTGCCCTAAGTTGTTGCCGCTGTGGAAATGATATAATTAATGCCAAACAATACATTTGCCGACTGACACCCGTTTTTGATGTCGTTGTGACAGCAACCCCATCAGTTGGATTTGGACACTCCTTATTCAAAAATTCATATAAATCTGCTTGGAATCAGATATGCTTGCAGTCTGAATACAGCCAGAATCTCTAAATGTTCTGAACTCCTGTGTTCCATGCTATACTGCATCAAATTCATTTCAAATGCTAGCAGTGCAGCTGGGAGCCAGTGTGTTTAAGTGTATTTGCACGTGCACTGACAGCCTTTGAGTCAGTTTCTCGCCTTCACTAAAAGCGCTCAGGGCACAAAGCTAGAACCTCCCTCCCTACACCTCAAACAACCCCCGCCCCGCACTCCTGAACATGGCCCCTGCGCCTCTGACAGCCGCTGAAGGTAAGCGTCGAAGACATCCTGACACACGTGCGTAAAAAGCACTTTTGATGCCGGGAAAATGGACCGCTTTGCTGTGTACAAACAACAGCAAAATGTCAACACGAGGCGGCGGGTCCGACGGGAGACAACAACACGCACGCACACTATTTCATATGATAGTATCGCAAGCACCAAAGGCCCTTTTTGCTTGTCTGCCTCCATCTTGACACTGTTTGTATCATGATGCCTGTCATCCAATCATTCAGTACAAGACAAAGAAACAGCCACATAAGCATGTTCTTCTACAGATGTTGCCCCATTTTATCCAAGGTGTAAACTGGGGGGCATCTGTGGTACAGTTAGATTGCATTACATCATTGGCCTAATGTAGACTAAGAATAGAAAATGGCTCCCAAACATTATGGGCTCCATTTGTTCATAGACATATTCAAGTTGCCAGTGGTAATGAGCAGCATAATCAATGAGAGGACCCACTTGCATTGTCTGCTTCCAACGCCGGCCAAGTGCAGTGACTATTTTCCAGTCACATATTGATCATTGCATCCTTTTCCACACCAAGTAGTGCATATAAACGGGAAAAAAAGCCGCTTTGGCTATAAAAACTCCATTGGTGTAAATTGTTATTCATGTGCCCTGCAATTGGATGACGATCTGTTCAAGGAGAACCCCACCTCACAGCCAAATGCCTCGTATTAGTTGGAGCCCTTACACTATTCAAGTATAGCTGTGTAGATGTTGATTGGCCTACCACATCCAAAGCCATCAAATATCCCGGAAATAAAACAATTTCATTTATCTACATCAAGGGTTCTTAACTCAGTCATTGATGGTCCAGTTAAAATTTCGTTCTGACTTATCTAGCTGCCCAGTTAAAATGGATCTTTGACGTCTACATGTACTGTATAGTTGTCAAGTAAAGGTGGGATATGCAGACCACAGCTTGAAAAGATTTGAAATAAATGATTCGCATATCATTTTTAAAAGTGCATCACCAAAATGTAGTTCTCAACATGCAAACAAAACAACACACAAAACCAAGTGTGCCTGAATAACCATGTAAATGTATTATCCCAGAATCAGTGGCTTGCTCACAGCAATTTTAGCTACGGACAATACCACAAAGATGTCAATACAGTCAAAAATTAAAAGACATTGTGGTGCTAAACACAAAATTGTTCCGTATATTTAGGTGAAAAGTGTAAAAATAAACAACCTTAATGGCATTTAGGAGGACACATTCTAGTTGCAATTGGTTGTCTCGGCGTATCTATTGCAGGGGGAGTGGGGGAGTTGTATGAGCCTTGCAATTGACTGTTGATAGGTTCAGGGTGTAACACTTACGAGGGCAAGCATGTTAGAAAATGGATCGGCAGACATCCTGTGCACCTTTGGTTTAATTTGAGGGTGTTTAATAGGCAAAAGATAACAAAAGCGGAGCCCACATTCTTTGATATTTGTTTAGAGTTGGTAACGTTCCTAGTTGTCATACCACAGCCATGTTAAATGATTCTCCTTTCTGCTCACAATACAAGTTGGCGCATCATGAAAGTGATTTTGTTTACCTCAAATTGTTGCATTGTCTTTCTTAGACAATAATCCACTTCCTTGTTCCTCCCCTTCCCAATCAATCTCCTCACATTCCCTGCAGCTCCTCACTCCCCCATCTGCCATGTTTCCCGTGGGTTTGGCCTTGGTGCGGCGGAGGTGGGGGGTGGTTTGTGTTGGGGTCAGGACCCTGCGATGCTGTGGAAGATAAGTGCATGCTTTAACCCAGGGCTACACCTGTAGGCTGGTGCTCAGCGATGCTAATCCCTCAGGCGTCCGCTAATACTGATGATCCGCATCTGAGACCCTCTCCCGTGGGAGTGCAGCAGTGTTGCATTGTGGGGGCTGACAGCTGAGGCTACAGGGGGCTAACCTGTATCTGTGCCTGCATGGGGGGAACGCTTTTTCCTCAGCATTCACCTTTATACAGTATGCTCGTATCATCATTTGCAGCCAACAATGAGAGGAAATGCATGAGCAGGTGGCATCGCCTTGCCTTCCCTGCTTGCATGCACCAAACAGATGTTTCTGTCTGCAAGAACCCCAGCCCAACCCCACCTCCTTCTTTTTTGTCTTGTCGTCTTCTCCCTTAGGCTTTTCTCTTTCAATGAATTGCACTATTGTCTCACAAAAGAAAATTACAACTGCTTATCCTTTTATATATATATATATATATATATATATATATATATATATATATATATATATATATATATATATATATATATATCAGAGGCAGTCCGTACGTTTCACACTTAGGCTTTCAGCGATGTTCGGATAAAGACTCCTTAGACATCCTTAGAACATACTCCAGTACACGGGGGCCGCTATCCTTTGCAGGAGCTTGAAAATGATCCTCATCAATTGAATCAGGTGTGTTTAAGAGAGGAAAGCATGCAGGATAGCGGCCCTCGAGGACTGGAGTTTGACACCTATGCCTTAGAAGCACACGTACGTAATACTGGGCTACACAGGCATGATACTGACAAAACTTAAAATAATTCAAATTACACATTCCCAATTATTTGTCTACTGAGTTTTTTTTAAGTTGGCCAAGAGCAGGCAAGCTTTAACAAGATTGCACGCTAAATTATAAATCGCAGTTTAATGTAAGAACATCATATTATTTCTTTACCATTAATTGAATATGAACAAAATACAATTATAAAAACATATTAAAAATCTATGTTTTGATCTTCTTCAGCCATAGTGGGTTAAAAAAGTGAGTAGATTTGATTTTTCTGCTAAATGTCTGCGGGTCTGGCTTTGCTGTATGCTACACCTTTAATGCAGATCAGCCAAGCAACACGGTGTAGTTTGGTTGAAAAACATTGTTGTTTTTTTAAATAACTTTATTCAACAACTTTTTTCAACATTAAACACAGTTGATCAACATAGCACTACCTCCCATGCTCCCATCCTCCTTAGGTCAAGTGAGTATCCAATCACGCCACGTTCAATGTGAGGCTTCCAGATGGCCACCTTATGACTCGATTGGCTATTGCAACTGTCTATTAACTACATGGGCACAATGCACAGAAGCCCGCAAGTTATAAGGCAAAATATTTTGACTTATGAGTGCACCAATTTCAAATCTGAGTGAGAGTGAGTGTGTGTGGTAAGAGCCAAATAATGTCTCTTCACTCTGAAAGATCTTAAGTCGGTGCACTCATAAGTCAAAATATTTTGCCTTATAACTTGAATATAAAAACAAATGTTAAACACGGTAAAAACAACAAAACTGTTGACTTGAACAGAAAAGTAGACAGAAAGGAACCTGGCTCCTTTTTCCATCCGGTCCTAGATCATAAAAATCAATAGTTTTCTTTTAAGAGGGCATTCATAGCCAAGTGAGACATTTAATAAGGACATTAACTTGCAAAGCAGAAGAGGCCAAGTAATTAAGCAAGGACCCTTACAGTATAGCACTGTAAAGGCACCTTGAAGTGTGGCGGCGTTGGACCTCTGGGGCACCGCCACCATCTGATGTGTTAATAAAACAAAAAAAAAATCATGAGGCTAAATTCAAACGCTGTTTGAGCGTAAGCTGATCCTTTAATGAGGTCAGAGGAGAAGATGGCCATTGATTATCAATCTTGGAGATCATTAAGAGCCACACACCGCAGTCGCACACACACACACACACACACACACTGGCCAGCTCATGTCAACTGTCTTCACGTCATGTTTCAAGCCTCACTTACAGGTGTCGAGGACATCCCACGTCTGCTTATTGGACACCTTGGAGCACCTCCATCTATTTAATTAGCATTACCGATTCCTCTAGCAGCAGGCTTGCGCATCTAAAAATACAGACAAAGGAAAGGGAAAAAAAACAAGAAATGATGTTAAAGACACAAGATGCCGTAAAAGCTGACAATTATGTTAATGTAGTTGACTTTGGGATGGTAGGATGTGTATAAACAGGACAGGATTAGCATCTCGCAGCAAACAACCGTTAGGAATGTTAATTGGATGTCACTTTGAAGCGTTCATTCATTTAGCCTCCATCAAAATGTGCTGTTGTCTGCTTGAAAGAAAAAGCCATTAACACTAGCAAGTCATCATCATAGTGGATATGCTACAACAAAGTCTTGTTTCAGTCCCCTTTAATAACAATAATGCATCAATGCTTGAGTTTCTTGATAATCCAAAGTGTTACAAGTTCGGATTCAATATCTCTCATACAAATTGTGTGACATCAAGTCTGTCTGAATGAGTTTGTTTTTAACACTGTTTTAACAGTGGTCAACTTCTTTCTAGACTTGTGCGGCAGTTCAGTATTCATTCAAAGTCTATCTTGTTGTTTAATTTAATTGTTTAATGAAGTTACAACTATTTCGTTTCTGCCAGGTTGTTATTAAAGATGGTTGATTTCTCTTCCACTTGAACATGTTTTAATTATGAAAGCAACATTTTAACATTCTTAACTGGTATTCAAATGTGAAGAGAAGGTGACTGCTGTTTAGAACAAAAATTAAGAACATGTACTAAGAATTCGAGGACAGGCATATACTGTACAGTGTACTGAGAAAGTATCTGGAGTGATTCACTTTTTCTTACAAGTATTGCAGTGTTACAAAGTACTGTGATAAAGTAAAAGTATTCACCTCTTACAATTGAAGCCTGGCAGAAACATAATGGAGTAAAAAATGAACTGTTTGTTAGCAAATCTGTCGGTTCCTTTCAATACCTTAGCACCCGCTTGGTAAAAAAAAAAAAAAAAAAGGATGTAATTTATATCTAATAAATTCTACTGCTCATATTTTGATAAGCATGCATCAGTGTTTCTTGTTACACAATTTGTTGTCTAACAACAAATTTATAATTGAATGTCTTTCTAGCAGATAGAAACAACAATTGGAAACGGAATTATTGTTTCTTATAGTTCCTTGCCATCAATGATAATCTTCTATGATGTGATACGGGGGAAAAAAGGCATTTGACATTATGCACAATGGTGATTTTGAAAGCTAAGTTTGGTTTTGTGGCAATTTGACTAACTAGCGAAGTACAATTGACAACATAAGATAAAGGTAAAAATGTACTGTTTGCTAGTAAGCTTGGTTGGTCATTTACATGCTTGATGCGAGCCATAATGCTACAATTTACAAGCTGTTAGCAAAGTGTGACGAGACTCACTGGACTTGCATTGATTGCAATACACGTCAAATATTCACTTTTACTAGAGCGGCAATAAATAAGTTAACTCATTCACTGCCATTGAGAGCTATATAAGTCAAAAATCTATTTTATCTGTGTTCGCAGTAGGGTTCAAGGCCCAGGGGCCAGATGTGGCCCGCGAAATGCTGATTTGACTTCAAGTTTCTGGCTAAAATACAAGATTTGCAAGGTGTCTATAACTTCTAAAAAATTGGGCGGGGATAAAAAAAACAACAACCATTTTTAGTTCCCACTCTCTTTTGAACAGATTTTACCAGCATCTGATTTCAAAACTAGGTAAATATGTGACGAATACACTTCAAATTTATTTGACTTCAAATTCATACCAGCCCTCTGACAGAAACTATAACTCCAATGTATACCCAGATAAAAATGAGTTTGACACCACTGATCTATACAAATACTTATTCAAAGCACTAAGCAGCAAAGACTCGCCTGCGAGTACATTGAAGGGAGTATGTGAAAATAATTCAGAACTTATTTCATGAATCAAAATGAGAACAGCTGCATGCCAACTCAAGTTGCAGGCGCAGGGGATACAAGTTTAACTGCATTCAATTGATGATGACACGACCCGCTTGGCCATCACCCATAGTGAATGATCACGCAACATTGCTTGGTCCTTCAGTGCAGCTCATATCGTGCACCAGTAAATCAACATATTAGTGGTCAGTGGTCATCCTGTGTAGATAGCTGATATTCTGTTGTTTTTCTCATATTGTACAGAGCAGCCAGTCTATATCCTGTAGTAGTACCAGTAACTTTCATTTTCTGTTCTCTTATCATCGCCTATTTATTTAAACAGCTGTGGTCACCTACACCCGGGAAAACAAAGGACGTGGGCGCTATTGTTGCCTTCCTAGCAAATGTGGGCGTCTCCATACGGATACCACATCCATTACGTGAAGAATCTTTAATCTGTTGTGCTTTAATGGAGCAGAGACAGCGTGACAAACACACTGAACATTCCCACCACTGACAACGCCGCCAAAGCCACATCCTCACAAAAACACGGCGCGTCCCTGATCACAGCCGCTCTCGGGCCTCTTCTGCTCGACACGATCGCTGCCTGTCATTAGTCAGCCAGCCACTAAATTATTCAAGCATGCACATGTTTGGTAGCATCCAAACACAGCAGACACAATACCGTGCAAAACGCTTTCATGCGCCGAGCAGGGGGAAAAAATCGGACCCTTGGAATGAATGAATGAATAAATAAATAAATAAGCAAAACAAACAAAAAACAAGCGAGGGTGGGGAGTATGGGAGGAATATGATGGCGTAATTTAGTGCTTCCACTTCAATGCCAGTCAAATTAAAAAGGGAATCTTAATGCACGTGTCTCTCCCACCATTGATGTGCGCTCTCCACAATATGGTTGACAATCTATTCCCACACTGGCGCCCGCTGCCACTCAAAGCAAGCAGAGCGGCGCTACTGTAGCGATTAGACTGCCTCTTTTGGGGGCGCAACTGATGCCTTTTTAGTGGAAATAAAACCATCAGCTCTGTTGCGTGTGTGCGTGGTTGTCTGTGGATGTGTGTGTATGCGTGTGTGCGTGTGTGTGCGCATGCCCGCTCACATCCAATGTAATTTACAATTAATAGAATTATTAATTGTTGTTTTAATATTATTCATAGAATAATTAATACAAGTAATAGAGCAAAAGTAATGTAAAAATAAAACATCTAAGTAATAATAATACATAAATATAAATAATGTTTTAACAAAGATAAAATTACACCACTCACTGTTGCTTTTAAGATACATACACCAAAACATGTGCAAAAATCTTACAATGCCATCCAGTTTACATTGCACAGTTGAGTATTGATTATGATGTCTTTGTCAGGTTTGAGGTTCGATATTTAAATCTTAAGTCTTTCTCTGCCTGTGCTTGCAGTGGTTTTCTCCTGAAACCTCTTCCCACATTGCAAAAGCATGCATGTTTGCTTCACCTGAAGACTGTGAGTGACTAGCAACCGGTCAAAACTGTAACCTGTGTCACGCCCAAACTCAACTGGGATATGTTCCATTGAAAATGAATGGATTATTATTGGTACTGATTTGACGACAGCCTATTGATACTCTGTACCTTTTAACTTCAAGCATCAATCAAACCTAAACTATGATTTGTCATTTTAACAGCCATATAATGCTACGTTCTAGTAAATAAATCTCATTATTTTTTGTTTTGTTTTGACTTGGTTTGTTGTGTTTGTTTATGTAATACATGTACATGCCAACACGTTCTCACTGAGTGACACCATGGCTACTATAATCAGTGGTGCTGCGATAACAAATTATGTGACATTTTTAGCCTCACATTAGAGATACTGTATTATTTTTGCGCTTTTTCACCTGTGTAACATCTAAAATTAGCCATGTTTTATAATTTTGTAATGCCAAGATTGTTTTTCAACTTTTTTATGCCTTCCAGGATGGGTTAATACAGAATTCAGCCACAAGAATCTTTACTTAAACAAATGGATATTTCCACATAACCTACATTTTAGTAGGGAGTACATTCATACTTCACGAAGGAAGGCCGGAGCTGGAAGCAAACCTACAGCCCTTGAAATGTGAAGAAGATGGGCTAATAAGACTTCCACTGTGCAGTTCTAAGTGTAAACATTGGATTGTCAAATAAAAACCAGTATTAAGACTGTAATAGGGATTTAGATGGCTCATTATCATTAGATTAGCATTATATGTGTCATTAAACTGAAAAAGTGAGTATACAGCATCAAATAGGGCTTTAGTACAAACGCTTTCAGTTCATGTCATATTACCTCCTTATTATTTTGAACGACGGTTAGGAATTTCAAACTAAATGTATTCAAGATGGAAATATAAAAACACACTTTGTGGACCTGTCTTTCAATGAGCTGCAGTGTTGCGAAAGCTTGCTTGGTTACTTTTGTAACGCGTTACTCCCAATACTTGGAGGAAGCGCAGCCGTGGTAAAATGGGTAAACAGCATTTGACATGTTTTCAGTGCGGTTACATTAGAACAAGCTGCGTTAGATTGAAAAGCTAATATTCCAGCCATGCAAATCATCAATCATGGGAAAAGGCCTATTAATTATTCAGTCAAAGCGTCTAATTCAAGAATCAATGTCGGGAAGCAGAGGGAGTGCTTGGGATAGGGAGGGAATGGAGGGGGGTGTAATATAAAGGAATAGGGAATTACCCCTCGCTCTGTGAGCTGTGGCCCGTCTCGTCGCGAGCTGTCAAAAACAACTCGTTTCATCTCTCCAAGTTTAAAGACGACTTTGGAAACATTTTCCCGCACAAAACTCGTTAGGTCTTTGTTCCTCATTAGTTCCCACTTTCCGTCTACTCTCCTCCGCCTCTTTTGTCCCCCGCCACTATCCGTCCGTTCGTTCTTTTCCCTTCCAAGTTCCTCGACCGCCTGACTCGGGCGATTTCTTGAAGTTCGCTATTGTGCCCTCTGATCTGCAGCAATTACAATTTCTTCCTTGGGAATTCATTATTTACGTTCAATCAAACAAATGTCGTCCTCTGTGCCTAAGTGCTCGGTGGTAACGAAGTCCTGCTCAGTCAGCTCTAATACAAAGACTGGCCATGTTAACTCCTGCTCCTCAAAAGGTGTTTCCACAGTCATCATTACTCGCCATACGCTCCATCTACTTCAAAGATCATTAGCATCTATTATTAATGAATTAATACCCAATATCTGACTATCGTTAAAAGAAAAAAAGTTGTGGACTTAGACAACTTCAGAACACTCTCATTTGTGGATGTGCTTCTGAACTTTTTGCACAAGAGTTTAGGCCTTGGAAGCTCTCTCCAGGCTTTTCTCATTAAGGTCACGGGAGTTCGTACGATGCATTTAAAGTAGCGCAGACAGCCTGAGACCACCTCATTCTGCAAGAAATGAGGGTTTAAATTTAGCTGTTAAAGTCATACAATCCTCACTGAAATCATTTCAAGTCGGATGGAAACTGCAGACAAAACTTCTAGCAGAATGACCATTGGCTGAAAAGTTAGGGCCGTCACAAGTGATTATTTCAATTGTCTGTTTGATTCGATCGGCGATTATTTTTTTCGATTTTTTTGACAAGTCACGACTCTTTTGTTTGGTTTGTTTTTGTTTTGCCTTTAGTTCACAATGAGAATATAGTATATTTAAATATACACACATAATTTAGGAACTTGTGCGTTTTTATTCTAAATGCAAAATAAAATAAAAATGTTAAGTAAATTACGTATAATTATTCAAATAAAAGTGCATTCTATCTTTTATGAGTGCAAATGCTACTTTACTCGCTAAATTAGGCTTATTTAGGATATCCATGAATAATGAATTTGTACTGGAGAACATTCACAACTGTTGAGTAAAACAACAAACAGGAATATTTTTGTAGATATGTACCAGTCCAGTAGTATAATCGTTTAATCCTTTAAGTGCCAAAGTAGCAAAATTGTACAGCGCAACCTTTACACTGTATGTATTTATTTTTAACTTTATTTACAAAATGTATAATTACTAGTTCTACATTTAAAAGTATTTAAAGGAAGAACAAAAGACATCGAACATTTGAACGTCTTTGGGTCTGTGCAAGGAATCCTCTCTCCACCACGGTTACACACTTCACTTTGGAAGCCTGCACAAAAAAGCAAAAATGCAATTTTTACTCAGAAAGCAAATTGAAGGGAAATTAATAAACATTTTATATTTCTGGATACATAACAGATACAACTGTATACCAAAAAATACATGTAAAATAATAATAATAATGAATAATAAAAATAACAAAAGGAATTAATAACACCAAAAAAATTCAAGCCTGAAAAAGCACTAAGCACCTGCTAATTTGAAACCATTGATACCATTTTAGGATCTTTTTTGGCCACTTACAGAGGTCCCTAAAAATATTAATTTTCTGTTATTGCATTTGTGTTAACGCAAATTGAAAAATATTAGTATACAGTCAGATGGCTGTCATTTGTATTGTACTTTTTGGGGTTGATGCCTTTGCGTAATACTCAAAAGTCTTCGAGATTTGAGTGATGATCGCCTGACCAGAAGTCATATGTATACTACTTGCATAAATGTATGCAGTGACTCCACAGGTCCTCCTAGGATCATTTTTTAAACATGAGCATTGTGTCCGTCTGGCATATCCCCAGAATTTTCATATGGGCATGGGAGAGCAAAGTTCCCTACAAGCAGTCTATATAATAAATAATAAATGCAGTATTGGTAATGTACATAGTTTAAATCATAGATTTTGTTGACAAAAAAAAAGAAGAAATTTAACTAATTAATGTGGTAATCCATCTTTATTTCATATTTTACATCATAAATGACCTGACATTTTAAAAGTACAGTTAACCTGTCAATTGGTAGTTTGCTATTAACTCATTCAATGCCAGGGATGTATTTTCACATTTTTTAAGAGTCTGGACAATCAATACTCAAGTACATTAAAGACTTAATTTCCAGATACTTAAGTATATAATTGATAATTGTGTATCTAGGATTGAATGTCTGGACTCCTAAAAAAAAAAAAAAAAAGTGAAAACGCATCCCTGTACTGTAAGTTTAGCCTCAGTTGTGGACGTGACTGACCCTTTACCTCATAGATGTGCATCTCCAGTGCATTTTGTTAAATGCATGTATTGTTTAAGATATTCTCGTTTGAAATTATATCAGTGGACTTTGTAGTTTGTGTTATATTTGTTCTAGAACCTCTCAAATTATACACATTGATAGCTTCAAATAATATTTTTTTCGCTATCAGTACAGGGCTAGGATCATATCCCCATGTGGATATCTTTTATATCCATTTTAAGTAGACCTGTGGATGAAGACAACTCACAGGCTGCACATACGGTACACGACGTTATTTTATGCAGCCAAGAGCGCACAACAAGGATCAGCAAAGACAACAGAGGGCCTTCTCTGTGCGTGTACAACAACAGTGTGACTGTCAACAATCGGGCATAAATTAGCAGCCTTGGCCTCTACTCTAGTTATTCTAGTAATTACCTCCCTCGAGGGCACACACACATACACACACATTTCAATCGCTGCACGACACCTCATAGCGAAGGGAGGGACCCGCACACATCAACACAAGATTCATCCGGCCTCTTTGATTGGTCGCGGAAATAAAAACAAAAAAAAAAGAAAAAGAAAACGCCTGAAACCTTGGGAATGATGGTGCTGATGAAAGCTCATCACCACTTCCCATTAGGGGACGGCCACCTCACAGACAGACGCTGACTGATTGACGGACAGTTGTGAGAAGACGACACATTGCTGTATCAGAGTTCAGTGAAGGCGGGCGGCGAGACAGACGGGAAGAGCGAGACAGGAAGGAGGTGGAACGATGACAAGCTCATCTCCATTTTTGACAATGGGGGGAGCGTCTGAAGCGGCGAGAACAGAGGGAGGACTTTAGCGCCTTTCATCTTGTCATAATTATCTCCAAGAAGCCACATGAAACGCTAAATCTCTAATTTTTTTGGTTGTTTATAAATTAGAGAACAAGGACATTCTTTTTCTGTGACAACTTTGATGGCTTTTTATTCGCTCTTCTCTCTGTGCATGCTTGAGCAGTCCTGGGCTAATGATGGTGTCTCTTCTTAAAGCCAACGGGGGCACGAGGATGAAAATTGCAATAAAAAACGACACTAAACACAATTTAGCAAATGAACAGCGAGCTGAAGTGTCGAGAATACGAAGAACGTCGTTATCCAAATTACTCCAACCGTCTCTGTGCTAGCATCCACCACTATTAAAAGGAGACATATTGCACATAAGCAATTTTTCCACAGTTTAAAAGAGTTTTATGGTTACTTAATAAAATGTTTGTGACATGGTTTGGTTGAATAAGTCCAAGGGTGAAAACTCAAAACATATTTTGTACCCTCTTTTTCCAGATGAAATCGAGCAATCTTGTAAGCGGCAGTCCTATCTTATGCAAAGTGAGACACTTCTCACGCCGCACATACTAATTGAAAATCTTTATCATTGAGCAATGCCAGAAAAGTGTTAGATATCTGATTTGGACTGTGTTCTGAGTGGCCAGTTTACATTTTGATTGTATGAATGTTAAAGGAGAATTATTATGGTCCCCCCACAGTTCCCCATCCACTAATTTTATAGGACCGGTATCATGCTGGTTTTATATCCATATCACCTTTGGTACATTAGCAGTTTAATTTCTCATGAAATACGAGGTTCTTCTGTAGGGGCATGTGGAACCAGGAAGTGAACCGTCTCATTGACTGAAACTTTCACTCGCACCGTTTGGCTAAAGCCGACCGGCCACTAAATAATAACAAAGAACAGCTAACATAATCTTCGTGTAAGTAAAGTTATGTGTGCAACTGTGAGTTTATGTCAAGAAACTCAAAAGTTGATGTAAACAGTACTTGGCATTGAGAAACGTAAGACGTTAATGGCAGAAGAAAAATGCCCAATCAAAGCACTCTTTATACAACATGAATGTGCTGAATCAATTCATCCAATGCACATAATTCATTTCTATACTACGGAGCTAACGTGGATTTACAGCTTAAGCCTCTGCATCAGGTGGTGGACCAATGATGACCGAAGGGTGGGCGGGGCACCAGTGATTGACGGGCCAGCAATAAATATATACAATGAGCACTTCTGATCATTTTAAAATGGTAAAAAGCTATAAAAAAAAAAAAAAGAATCTCCATGATAGCATGGATAGCATTGTTTCGCAAAAAATTATGATGGCATTAAAATTATGAATGGATGGTATGTACATTATGACACTGTTTATATAAGTGAAATGCAAAAATAAGAAAAATAACTTATTTCCCCGCAGCATATGGTTTCATTCTGCAACATCATCTATGTCATAGGTGTCAAATTCCAGTCCTCGAGGGCCGCTATCCTGTATGTTTATGATGTTTCTCTCTTATACACACCTGATTCAAATGATTAGGATCATTTTCAAGCTCCTGCAAATCTGTCTGATGAGCTAATCTTTTGAATCAGGTGTGTTTAAGACAGAAGCATGGAAAAAATGCAGGATAGCGGCCCCCAAGGACTGGAGTTTGACACCTATGATCTATGCGCTTGTTCGGGGCACCTTGCCATGGTTTTGCTGCATAATACTGCTTTACGTTAACACACATGGGAACACATACACCAGGGTTTGATAATGGAAAAGGAAATGAAGTCGTAATGTTCTGGGAGAAAAAAATAACAATAGATTAATAAGGAAAAGCAGCAGTGCCAGAAATGGAGGAAGCTGCATCTTCAACCCGACAGAGGCGGGGTCCCAAGAGACTTTGGTGCCAACGTCAACTGCAGCACGATAGTCAGCAGCAGCAAGCTTAACAACGAGCGTCGGCTGTTTACTATTGCCAGTTAAACACTTCACGGTTTTGCTCCAAAGTCAGTCATCACAACCTCCATGCTGGCGAATAAACTACATATCCTACAATATCATATATATGAGATGATTACTAGGATAATAAATCCCTTCACTATGATTTTGTTTTTTTTTAATAAAATTGATGTCACACAATACTTATTTATAAGTCTAGGATACTTGGAAAATTAGTTTAAATATTCCCACTTCTATTTCCACCAAGAAATACCACTGGGACCGTATATCCCATAGGCCACAATACTTGTAGAAAAAAACTTGCCAGAGAAGTGAAAATGATCATCAAACACCTACACCTACAATACAAAGTAATCGGTGTAATCCATAATAACACTCATATATAGCACATATTGTTGATATGTTTCCACAGTACAAGATCGTTAATTCCCAAGAAATTGTACCTTGTTGACAAGTTGGCCTGGAACCGGCTTGTTGTGTATGGGAAAGTTGCTAGATGCCACGAGAATCTGTAGATAGGTCTGTAATGAACCGCTGGGATGCTATTTCATGTTAATGCTAGCATTCCAATGCCCACTGCAATTTTTTGAAAAGCTGCAGGATGCATTGTCCCAACGGGAGTGAAAGGGTTAAAAGGCTATGCTAATTGTTAAGCTAACCTAAAGGTATCATCAAAGACTGGAATTCATTCGCAGCAGTCTCGCTGCGACTGCATTTAATAGAGTTAGGGTTAGCATATTCACCTTTGAAGAAAAAAATAACAGGCATTTTAATAAATACCTGACAACAAATTAAACTGAATTATGCTAAACATACCTAAAATGATTGTTGCGGCGTCCTATATGTCAACCAGGAGAAGTGGCAATGAAGATAAAAATAAAAAAGATAAAAATATATTATTATTATTATTTGATTAAAAAAATGGATGAATATTTTGTATTGAATTTATTAATACATTTATCATAAGGTTTTATCTTGGCTTTTGAAATTTGTACAACGAATGTTCTCAAAATTAAATTCCAGTATGTTTTGATTTTTTAAAAGTCAGAAACAGTATTTTTCATGTCACATATTTAGATTTCGATCTATATCTGTGCAAAAATATGGACTATGCCTTTTTGTTTATATGCTGGTAATTTTACCAAGAAAGCACTTACGCTCATAAAAACAAACCAAAACGCTTGCCCTTGATAAAGTCAACACTAGAAATTTGGGCATTCACTTGTGCATATTTTTCCATGTTTAAAAAGGGCAGACAGACGTTGTCCACTTGTGTGAAACAAATTTGAGACGGGTGACTTGTGGTGACCTCCGCCAAAGGTCAAAGGTGAGAAGAACCACAGATGGCTGGTCAGTCAAGAGAGTGGACACTGAACAAAGTCATATGTTGCCGGAGATATGTTAGAAGCATATGTCTGCAAAAATAACACTCTGGCAACTCAATAGCACAATAAAATCTGATCCCACAGTTGAACAAGGTCTACGCTAGGTCTACGCTAAACCAGCAAAAAAAATAAATAAATACTTCATTGACATACAATCAATATACAGTACAGGAAGATTACAATTGGACTTTAGACAGATCTGATCAGATGTAATTTACTGATGATATCTTGCATTCATAGCAAAAATCCTAATTTACAATAGGACAGCATGGCGGTCAGCACGCCCGCTTCACAGTGCAGATGTTGCCCCAGCCCTCCTGTGTGGAGTTTGCATGTTCTCCCTATGCTTGCATGGGTCTTCTCTGGGTACTCATTAGAAAAAAAAAAAAAAAACACAATATATTTTAGGTGTATTGGACACTTCAATTTGCGATTACATGTGATTGTGAGTATGTGATTGGCTGGCAACTAGTCCAGAGTCCCCCCTCCTCCTACTGCCCAAAGATAGCAGCGATAGGCACCAGCAAGCCGGCTACCCTAGTGAGGATAAGGTGCTAAAGAAAATGGCTGGATAGTTATGATTTACAGATCGACATCTTTGATTGGATCCATGACTGCAAACAATCTTTCACTCGAGGGGCGTTCTCTGTTGCCATAGTTAATAGTTCAAGGTTTATCATCATATACAGTTGGATCTTTTTCTTTCAATGCTTTTATATGATTTGGGGTTTGGGGGCGGGGGATTCTTGTGGTGCAACCAGCCTTGTTATTTATTCAATACCACTTTAAAAACAGAAAAGATGTGCTTTAGTGACCATATATTTTTCCAGGCCGAAAAAAAAATATTTAGTGGTGTGATGTTATGCTCATGTTGTTGTTGGTGGACTGGTGTACTTGAGTGTGTGAGCGTGAGTGACAAGGATTTTCCCTATACGTACCTTTGATTGACTGGCAAGGAGTCCAGGGTGTAGTGCGCCCTCGGCTTTATGTCAGCTGAGATAGACTCCAGCTCCCCGTGACCCAGGAACTGCACAAGCGCTGCAGAAAATCTATGAATGGATTTTATGCTTGATTCTTTTGTGATGTCTCAGAGAAGTCAGTGAGCCAGCTCAACTTTGGGTATTATATAGGTGACTTCAATATCCTGTGATTGACTGGCGATCTGTCCAGGATGTAACTGGGCTCTTGCCCAAAGTCAACTTGGATACTCTCCAGCTCATCTGTGACCCTAATGAATGAGGACAAGCACGATAGAAAATAGATGGATTCACCTTCAGCAATTGCAGTTAAAAATCGTAAAATGTCAACAGTGCACAAAAATCAAGAGTGTGTTGAAGGCCTTAATGATGCTATATGTTAACTGAGACAACTTGGGGGAAGTCTAACAATACATCTGTTTAGCACTGTATTTAAAACAGTTGTACAATTTTGTTTCCTCTGTTGCCTTCCTTTATTTAGCCCTAATGGTAGTTTACAGCCACAAGGTAATCACTTGTTACTTTCTCGCCCTCGGTGTGAATCCCAAGCAGGTCCAAGGCTGCGTCTGTGAATCCTAATGTCTGGATGGGGAACGAGGCGGCAAGCGAGAGCGAGGCTGACAGCGGCGCTTGACACGAGCATTAAATCATGCCCCGAGGAGTCCTCCATCCACGCGCCCCCTGACAGTCGCACTGTCATCACGGCCAGGCCACTTCCTATGTCTCTTGACATTGTCGCGGCAGAATTAGTCACAGCATCAGATGTAAATTGGCGCTGTTCAAGGATGATAATGAGCGCCAAGATACATGTCGGTGTTGGTGACGCCACGCCGCTGTGATGGGCTGTCTCTAAAGCCGTCCTCCATTAGGCCTAATGGCGTTCTGGTAAGGGCAGGAAGGTGGGAGAAAGGGATGGACAGGAAGAAAGTTTTCTACTTTTTTTCACCTGTTGCAGGCTATGACGTGAAACAAAGTCAATTCAACCTTTTAAACTTTTACAGTATCGTATCTGAATGACTCAGTAGATTTTTGATCTTCACAAGAGCCAAAAAATCCAAAATATGTCTACTTTATTTTGGTGACGTAGTTCAAAGCCAAGTTCAGCATAATGTAAACAAAATAAAAACTCAAGGAACAATAGGTGGCATCAAATATGGCATACAACACATATTTAAAACAAATGTAAATGTGGAAACATGATTGAAGAAATAAAACTATAAATAAAAAAGTAAAAATCAAAATCTCAAACAGGTAATAGTCAAAGAAAAAAGTTTGTTTTAATAGAGAATTTAAAAACATCAAGTGAATCAGCTCATCTCAGGTGAGAAGAAGTTCCTTCCACAACATTGGGGTAGCAACTGAGCTAATAAACAAAATGTAATGGTAAATTTTGCTAAATCTTCCTCAATAATTTCATGTCACACCCACCTGTCTACATTTATAACTTCGAAGGTCATAAAATTTTCTCATCACTTGGGGCTCCGGAGATTTAGCGGCTGCTCACAAGGCTCTGCCGCACTGTTAGTTGTGTTTTGTAGAGAAAGAAAATAACGTTTGTGCCCAAAAAGCGATACATGCCTGTTTAAACACCGTACTATGGAATTCACTGGGCATTAGGAGTAAGGTAGGCAAGGTTTTAATAAACACATTTCATACACTTTACTAATGGACGTAAACTATCCATCGTGGGGCATATCCTACTTCACGGAATTCACTTGTGATCCCATTAACTGCAAAAAACAAGGGAACACTGTATATAATTGTTTATGTGTTTTACAATTTTTCCAGCATTCAGACATGCATCAGCGACAGAGCTTCTCTTCTCCCTAAGTCAAGTCTGTTAAAACCCATTGCTGAAAATAATTGACATTATGAGTGAGGGGTTGAACAACTTAGTGCTGAAAGAAAAAAGAAAAATGTGATGCATGTAACTTGAAATAAGAATGTTTTTATGAGTTATTTTCAGTTTTACCAATGAATAGATGAAAATAATAATAGCATCAATATCTAATACAGAGTGCCTTTAGTTTGTAATGACATCAACAATTTTTTTTGGAGTACCTATTTAATACCAGGTCTGATTGAACAAGAAAATGTGTTGGTTGATTAAATGTGTCTTACACCTGTTGTAAATGTTGTCATTCAGCTCCTTGTTTGAGAAGAGCATGTTATTCTATAGTAGCCCTCATTTTTTGTGAGTAATGTATGTGTATTTCATGCACTGTATTCTGGGAATGGTGCCTACTGGACTTCCATTATGTTGCCTACCTAGATACGTACATTTAGCAACGTACTGTATTGCATCGTTCTCACTTAAAGTGTAGAGGTCAACGTAGCATGGTGTCCATTTGCACCCCCAATCGCCGGAACGAGTCAAACCAATTCCAGGACTAGTCCACCCATCTGTCAAAACTCTGTGTCAGTATTTTCCAGTTGGGAAGACCTTACACATGCATGCGGTGTGTACACTTACGCTAACAGCCTAACATAATGCAATAATGGCTGCCAGTGTTGCCATTTTGCCTGCCCGTGAGCCAGCCAGCACCTGGCCCAGATGCATACATTTGCCATAATGAGGCAGGTGGCCTCGACAGACGCTCGTTCTGTCGCCACGGTGACACGGCGGAATACCGCCTTGCGCTCTGGGCATCTGACTGACAGTGCCAGTTCTAGTCCTGTCCTCTCCCTTTTCCCATGTTTTTCTCTTTTCCCGCCTCTGTGTGCGCATCTACATTCCTCCGCTTCCCAGCAATTCCAAATGAAGATAGCTCAAGGTCATTAATTGAAGCGCCAACACACTAACAGGGTTAAAATCTTGCCATAATTAAAATGTAATAAATAATAGATGATGTATGTTTTGCTGTAATTGCCTTCTCCTTAGCCTCCTGCATGCTAATTTGTGCAGGGGTGATAATTATCGTTTCAATACGAAGCTTGCTATGTATCCAAAGAGATGTTGACGATGAGGCAATGAGGTCCCGCTGAGGCTATTTGGCAAGGTCAAGCCTCTCCCCCATTCCCTTCCACCCCCAAAAAAGGGTGTAGCCCAAATTTCCAAATTCCCAGACATCTCCTAATTAGCAAAGTAGCATAGGAAGTGGAAAATGGCGAGGATAAAAGCCGGAAGGAAGAAAAAAAACGTTAATAAGAATTCCCAGTGGCCTCAAAGTCAAAACGAAAGTTTAAGCCGCAAAATGGAAAGCACTTGTAGCTGCTAGCTGTACGAAAACATGACGAGAGTGATCATTCAGGACAACCTTTTCGTGCGTTTTTGTTTAAATGTATGGTGATTCAATCAGTCTTTTTTTGAGGGCCATCCATCAAAGCATTTAATCTGACATTTCTGACAAGTGATAAGAAGGCATTAAAGTGTTCCGCCAGTATATCATTAACTTTTGTATGCAGGGAGCGATGGCTACGTAAGTGGTGAAATAACACTTCCAAAACTGCAATGGGTGTCGTTGAAAAGCTGCATTGTATTGCGCTGTAGCATGCAACATATTTTCTCCCTTGTTTTCTATTTGGGATGCGTCGTTTTGCGTCTTTGAACACTCCCCGCGTGGCATCCTCCCGCTGCTTTGTGCGCGTTTAATGTATCAGTCATTCAGGTGGGGAGTGACGGCAATGGCATTGTCTTTCAGAAGCGCCGCGCTCTCCCATTTTCCCGCCGCCGCTCTGGGTGAAAGTGAACGTGACACATCTTTGGATGCATGCAGGAGGCATGTTTATTGGGAGAGACGCCTTTTATTCTCCACACGTTTACATCACGCGGAGCTCGGCCAGGGCGCTCTTGATCCCAATCCCTCGGTGGATGAGTGTGGAGGAGGGAGGGGGCTGAGCATGTGTGTTTGAGTGAATGGAAAAACAATCATTTCAAATTGAGAGATGCAGGAGTTCGGAACTTCACCAGTCTCTAACACTATTATTCAGTGGGTTCAACAATGCTTAGTACTCGAACAGGCCTCTTGAGGGCCCTAAGCAAAATAAGATTTTGGGGCCCCCTATCAACCAATATTATTGTGATTATTGATCATTCACACACCAGTCTACTTATTCAATGTTCTTTTTTACAATTACGTAAAGCTATCTGTGAGATTCTTCCCCCAGGACTTTGTTTTTGCTATGTGAAGTGAAATTGCAATAAAATAAGGATTGACTTTTTTTTTTTCCAGGCACTTTGCTGCATCCATTAATTCCTTTTTATGTAGCCGCTTATCCTCATGCTCGTTAGGGTCGCAGGCCTGCTGATGAATATCCCAGCTGGCTATGGGCAGTAAGCAGGGGACACCCTGAACTAGTTGCTTGTTTTTGTTTTAATGTGTCAGGCACTTTGATAAACTTGGTTATTTTTTTGTTTTGTTTTAGACTAAGCTGTAACCCATTTAAAGTAAACGCTGCAAAAAAATAACAGTTGTTGGAAGTTGACTTGAATTGCTTTTTTATTTGTTAATGTTAAAAATGATGCAGGTTTAGGTATATTTATACAATTTTTACAGATATTTTATAGTCAGTGCATCGCACTTTCATCAAGCATCCCCTAATTGCCTCTATGTTGTCAACAACCAGGCTGCGTGGATTTTTTTTTTCTGTGGACCTTGACGCATTATGAAGACAGCTTGACTTGTCTCCTTCAGCCCTTCTTTGTGTGCTTGAACAAGCCGGCGTGAATGTCAGCAATTGGTTGGGGAAACGTATCAGGACCTTTTTCAATTTTCCAGAGATTTTAACTTTATCCATATGGCTATGTAAAAAAGGGGAAAAGATTCTCTCAATCCATTTAGCACACAGGGGCAAACTCAAGGCCCGGGGGCCCACCTCATCATTTTATATGGCCCGCGAAATGCTGATTTGACTTCATGTTTTTGACCAAAACCTTGCAAGTTGTCTTCAAACCAGCATTTTTTTTGTTCTTATTCTGTCTTTTGGACAGTTTTTACTGACCTCTTCATTCAAAACTTGGTAAGTGTGTGACAAACACATTTAAAATTTATTCCGGCCCTCTGACAAAACTAAAATTACTATGTGGCCCACGACAAAAATGAGGTTGACACCCCCAATTTAGAGTGTGCAAAACAACAGATGGAGGAGCAAACTGGGCCGAGGTGCTGATGCAGTTGAAAACTGCTCTGTCCCTTTAAATTAATGAGCACCAGAACACTTCCGCAGCGCTTGGCTATTAGAAGGGGAAACTATTTGAAAGTGAATTTTAGATATCCGGCCGTGGTGCTTTTTTGCCTGGGAGTGGCAGGTGAGAGATAGGCACACACACACGCGCACACACACACATACAGCATGGATGATCAAAAGGGACCAACGGCTGCCGACCATTATGCCAATGACACTTTGAGTAAGAAGTCCAGAGAGCGTGGCGACATGACAGCCATTAGGGATCCAAAGTGGGACTTTAAAGGGCAGCTGAAGGATGACTGTCAGCGCCCAATCAAAGGCGCACAGAGTTAAATCTTCATAATGTATTGCGCAGGAGAACTGCAACGCTCCTAAGGAAAAGAGCAAGAACAAGTGTCCCGTGTACAGCGGCGACGCCACGCTCGGGCCCGCAAACATCAAGCAGACCCCAGGAACAAAGGCCTGATGAGGTGAGTTCAGAGAGAAAACCAAAACCAACGGCGGTGAGTAGAAGCCATTGTGCAGAGGGATCATTAAGATTGAGCGAGACTCTAACACCTTTGTTTTATGTGAAAGAGGCACTGACTAAGTAATCCATCACACCGGGTGATCTCTTCAAACTTTTTCACTGAGTATCAAAAACCTTGTGTGCTCCCGGGAGACTTTACTACAATTGTAGTGGAAATAAAATGACTTAGGCCTATGTAAAATAAACTGCCTTTATTTGAGCCGATCCACTGAGCATTTTCAAGCGTCTAGCAATAAACTTTGTGCCAAAAAAAGGGAGAAATTTGGTTGTTTCTTGTTAAATATCAAATAAAAAAATAAGTACTATATATACATATATATATATATATATATATATATATATATATATATATATATATATATATATATATATATATATATATATATATATATATATATATATATATATATATATATACTGTATATATATATATATATATATATATATATATATATATATATATATATATATATATATATATATATATAAATGTGTGTGTTTGTGTGTGTGTGTGTGTACGTGTGTGGAAATACAATAACCTCGGGGTCTGAAATATACCAAACGGATGGACAGGATTTAGCCTCTGACAAACAAACAAATTAAATTCCATGTGTTGTGATTTTCTCTGTTTTGTTTTAAATACAGTGAACCTTGAGCCTTTTTTTTTGTATGATTGAACAATTCCCCTTGGTCTTAAATGAAATGTGCTATGGTCCTGCCATCATTCATCATGAACCAAGAAGAAGCCAACTGCTCTCTAACCAAGGTACAAACAATGCCGTTTTACATCCAAAGGATTTAGTTTTGTTTTTAGTTTTTTTTTTTTAGGGAGGGTGGGGCTTTTAAATCACAACAGAACAGTTTCCCATGATTCAAGAGTTTTATGCATATACATAGTAATACCACACAATGAAGTATCCCAAGAAGAAATTCAACATTTGTATCCACAAGGAATGTGCTAACAATCGATTCACATAAGAATTGGGATTCTTGTTTGCTAGGATTAGGATTCAAAAATTAAAATGTCCCAAAATCGATATTATAGTTGGATTCTGTAGTAGGTCGTAGGCACGTTGTGTCCATGACATCACAGCTCATTCTGGAAAATCAAGCTAACAATCAAGGAAATTCAACTGGCTGTCCCCATTGAACGCAAAAATGTTCACCCTCACGGAATAATGGAAAACAACGGGTTTATCTACATGTTACAGAAAGCAGAGCCAAGGTTCACTACATCATCCCACTTTACAAAGAGACGCTTGGACATCGAACGCAACACAGTTTTTTCATGGAAAAAAACATGGCGGCGAATTTGAATGCAATGTTTCACTCCACTGCTAACGAATGGAGCTTGACCGCCTTGGACTGTCATGTCTTTTTATTATTCCTCTTCTCTGCCCACACCACGACTCTCCTCGCTCAAAATCACTTTTCTCTCTCTCATGCACATGAATTAAATTTTCTGATCAGGAACAAATATTCATACAGAATAACCAAAGGCTCCATTTTCAACACAACACAAAACTTCAGCATGTCCACAAAACAAAATAAAATGCAAACTCCAAATGTATTAATTAGTCACGTACGAGTTAAGGAATGAAAATACTGTCTATATTAAACAATATTTGACATTTGCGATTGATAATGCCACCGATATGCTCAAAATCACACAGATTGACAACCTAGCCCACGTTTCATGTTTTGCCCATAATATCAATTAACTAAGCACTTGAAAAAGTTTCTTTACATACAGTGAGAAATGCTGAGAAAACGCACTGAGAAATGCAATGAGAAAATATTCATCTTTTTCATTTGTACATGTTTTCACATGAATATTTTGTTGCTGCAATTTCCTGTAAAAAGACAATGTGCCATGTTATACCTTTCTATGATACATATGCAATTTATTTTTGTTTCAACTTGTTTCCTACTCTAAAATCTATACAATTTATAACTAAGCTTCAAAGGGTAGCAGTTGTCCACATGCTAGAAAAAAACATGTTCCTTACAAATAAACATGTAAAAAAAAAAAAAAAAGACACTGTCTAATCGGAGACCCTAAAACCATCAAATTGCGAGACAGTCAAAGATTCCCACCCAACTTACCCACTTCTTTTGTCAGTACCCTGGCCCAGGGCTGCAACAAAGCTCTGGCCACACACGATCCGTGTCTGTCTTTTCACAGAGAGAGATGTATTCATTGTAAAACTCATTGCAGCTCTTGTGCAGAGCATTTAAAATTGGAGATTGTAGAGAATTATTGTCACATGTATAGCACAAAAGCACACAGTGAAATTCTTACTCTGTTCACCTTAGCGAACAGAAGACAGCAGCCACAGTGGGCCATCATGCAAAAGGAATGAGATGAACCCCTTCCCTTGGTAGCAAAACAAGTCAGTCAATGGAACACAATACGCTTTGTAAAATGCACCCCACTGCACCAGCTCACATGGATTTATGAAAATACCAAATCATGGTCTAACCCACCCCTGCGCATATTAACACCGTGCCTTGTGCTTGATGAAAATAGAGCTGCTTAATTTAAATATTAACTCATGAGTTTTTTTTTCAAATTTTTCAAATGTTTTTTTCAAATTATTTGGAATTACAATAGAAATACAATATGTACCATTGGTTTTGTTTGCAGATGAAAAGAACAAATATTAAAAACAAAAAATTGTGCTTTATTTTTGCAATTAGCTGGCAACAGGGTGTTCCACTGGGATAGGCATCAGCAAGCCAGCTGAGGATAAGCAGCTATAGTAAAAAGATGGCTGGATCTATTAATTGTGCGGTGTTTAAAAATACATCTATACAGAATGTAAATTAAAAACAGACATGTGCTTTTCAATTGGTATTTATTACATGTTTTGTGTCTATTGGTTACACTTTTCCGTTGAATTCATTCACAATTTTTTTGTATGTGTTTTGTTCCAAAGTACAGTGAATAGATGGATGGGTGCATTTAAATGTATATTTTTTTTTCCGTAAAACTAAACAAACAGTATGATTCTGTTGTTGTCAAAACAATATTAATTATTAATTATATTATAATTACATTCAAAAAGTTCACAGGTCAAAAGCTATAACAACCCAAATTTCCAAAATATTTTCACATTTGAAAAATAATGTGTAGGCCAATAAAAATAATGTGACCACAGAAAGAAGACCACTGTCTTTTGCTAACATTTGACTGATTAAACACAAAGTGTAGCATCGGGTGCTTTTATGCTACCACACTGGACTAGAGGTGTGCTGTTGGCACAGTCCGAACGTTCACTGCCGCTTCTCCCTTCTTGGCAGGGGAACAGCATCTAATGCATCTCCATGTCGCATAATCAAGGATTTCACACTCTTTGAATCCTTGATGTGGGAGAAGCCCGCTGTACACACACGCACACACATATACAGTACGTACGCACATCTCTGATCTGCCTCCAATTAATGATGTCAAATGAGTGTGTTTACAGGCTCATTAGATTACCACTGCAGAAGTAGAGCACCGCCCTACCACACAGTCACACACACACACACATGCGCACACAGACACGGACCAAGGCTTCCTCTGTATTGACGTTCCCTTGGAGGAAGGCCTAATGGCAAATCACCAAAGTATTTTTGCCACCACATTTCATGTATGTGCTTCAGTGTGCAAACTCATCCATGATGGCACACACAAACTCATCTGCACCACTTTGGAGGCTATTCAGGGCCGGTTTGGGCACAGTCAGCCAAGCAAATCCTCCCTTGAGAATGGCAAGAGCATCCGGACTCAAATGGCAGGTGTGGCTTTTTCATGTTGATTGTAAAAGCCTTCTTTTTTTTTAAGTCTCTGTGCTGTATTATTCAAATCGGTAATATATTTGTACATTTAGGTATTAGCACAGAGGTAAGACACACTTTTTTTTCCTAAAAATGAATGCAAAAAGTATGGGTGTGTCCTAAAAACGGTTAAGTTGAACATTTTGATTTTTTTTTTGACACCATTCGAGGAAGATGTGATCTATCAGCCACATAAGCCAAGTTTTGACGTACAGATGAGAATTTTTATGTCGGCCGTATTCTTACTTACAATAATTAATATTAACTGGAGGAGCTAGAAGCGGACGTCAGTTGGCTCTTGGCAGTCAGTGCCTTTTGCAGCTAACAGCAGCTTGTGTTGTTCTAGGTTCTTACGGCATTATTTTCAGTGTGAGCAGGCTGAACCAACGTCCAAGTCCATCCTTGGTCACACACAGGAATATTATTAAAACGGAGAGGGTCATATAAAGGTTATGATGTCTGATTCAAACAAGAGTGCACGGATTATAGAAAACTAAAATGTATTACATTTGACTCCTTTATTAATTGCAGTCTTTTTGCATTGACTGTAATTCCCCAAAAATATGCCACCCTTTTTATCCCCCCCCAAAAAAGGCCAAAAGTATGGGTGCGTCCTATAAACAGTAACTTAAATTTTAGGTCTTATTTATGCAACATCATTTGTGGAAGATTAATCTGTCAGTCACATAAACTGAGTTTTGACACACAGCTGTGCATTTTTATACCTCCCGTTTTCTTACATAAAAATTCTTACAATAATTACCGTAACGCAGTGCTTTCTCAATTATAGTTTGCAAAGCCCCCTGTTTTGACACGCCACGCATCAAGCTACACATCAATTACTTTTTATTGGAATGATGTAGACGATTACCATTTTTAAAAAACATGGTCTTGTAAAAGGTGGAGAGTACAAACTTTTATCAAAGACGTAAGAGAAGTTGTTTTATCCTCCCGTCAAAATAGGCACATTATATCTGTTGAGGTATCTAGTTACCGTTTACTCAAAATTGCCTATGTGAAACATTGCGAGCATTTGGTGTCATGTATACATTAGCTGTCTTAAAACTGTGGCCCATATGTGCTTATTTAACATTACTGTGCTGCCACAGAGGTGTGTATTGTCAATAAATGTATTCTTAATTTTACAACTTGACAATCATATAAATGCAGACAACCGGCCAACCTTTCTCAGAAAAGACAAAGCAGCAGTAAAGCTCATTACTATGCGTCAGAGTTGTTCATGTTTCATTCATCAAGCAACTCACTCGTCCTTCGCTCCATACAGCAGCTTGTTAGCATGCAAAGCAGCTTTAACCTCCCTATCGCCCCCTGTTGGGTTGGAGGTCAGGCCCCCATCTACGAGCGCTCTCTCACCCTAACGCACGCCAAGGGGTCTCCACTTTCAATACAGTACACTAATGAGATGAGGGTGAATCACAGAGTATGTCAAAGCCAGCTGTTGCCATTCATATTTCATAGCTACATATATGTTTCACCGTACATCTCTGATTGATGTAATGGCTTGGTTAATTGGCAAGGCGCTGCAAGTAAAGTGTGCTGCTGTGTTGCAGGGATGTGCACAAGTAGCCATTAAAGATCATAAAGTGCCTGCTATGGGTGTGATGTAAATCGACTGCTATTTGCTAAGGAAGTTAGCATTTCAAGAGTTTTACTTATTTGTTAAACATATCATGAATCTGTATGTTGTGAGGTTGTTTTCTTTGCAATCTTTTCCAAACTGCAGTTTAGAAGATGTTTTGGAAAATAATTGTATTATATTCTATTTTATTGTATGTATTTATTTTTTCAATATAATTGCAATGTATGCTTTCACTAGATAAAAAAAATGCTAATTGATTTCTTCATTTTTCATTTTTTACATTGATCTTATTGTCATGTATTATATATTTTTTGTGAGTGTGTATGTTACATTTTTCCTACACAATGTCCTATTAACAATGTCAAAAGATATATTAATTCTTTCATTTGATTTCCAATTTTTTATGCCTTGTTTAAGTGCTTCAGGGTAAAACTTCTCAATATTGCTATCATAAAAAATATTTTAGATGAGTTTTTAATTGTACTATTTAGCATCTATTTTAATTGAATAAATACCAATAACCGGGCGGTTCGGTGGCGGTGAATAGCACATCCGCTTCACAATTAAAGGGAACGGAATTCAAATCCACCTCACACTGGCCTTCCTGTGTGTAGTTTACATGTCCTCCCCGAGCCCGTGCGGCGTCACACTGGACACTCCGGCTTCCTCCCCCACTCCAAAAACATGCATGGAAGGTGTATTGAACGTACTAAATTGTCCTTAGGTGTGATTGGGTGCCCAAATGGTTGTTCGTCAATGTGTGGCCTGCAATTGGCTGGCAACCAGTTCAGGGTGTCAACCGATATTGCCCAAAGCCAGCTGGGATAGGCACCAGCAAACCTGTGACCCTTGTGAGGATAAGCGGCTCTAGAAAATGGATGGATGGATGGATGGATGGATGGATGGATGGATGGATGGATGGAAATTCCAATAATTACTAATGCAGTACAGTACTGCCTTACATTTGTAAGGTTGGTGGTTCAAATCTGGGCACTGTGTGGTGTTTTTCGCTGTGTTTTTTGCATAGACTCTGGCTTCCTCCCACATACTGTACCACCATCTCGCCTCAAGCCAGTGACAGGCTCCAGTACATGACCCTACTGAGGAGAAGTGGTAGAGAAAATTGATGGATGATTAGTTAATTGAACATTCCAAAACCTATTTTAACACTCTTAATTGGAGTGTCACTTTTGTGTGTGTATATATATATATATATATATATATATATATATATATATATATATATATATATATATATATATATATATATATATATGTTATTTCCATACTAATCATCTTCTTTGTGTGTCCCGTGTGTGCATGTGTGTGCGTGTGTTGGTGTGTGTTAGTGTGTGGGTGTGGGTGTGTGTCAGAGAGAATTACACTAAGGTGACATAAATTGCCTTACTCAGTGTGCAGACCAGAAAGTGACACTGAAATTCATTGCTTTTCTAATATTTACATTTCATGATTCAGTAATGTATTTTAAAACGTAGCAATAGAGTAAACTGTATTTTCATCACACACTCACTTTTTTTTTCAAACCTGCACACACTCATTTATAGTGTAACATTTATTGCCTCCCACTGGGAAGTCACTACATTTTTCTATCTTGCATTTTCTATCTTACATTCCCAAATGTTGGCTTAAACTGTTAAAAGACTTACTGGTGGCAACATTCCTATCAGGCTTGATCACATGAGCTATTCCGACTTTTTTTTTTTTTGTAATGTAGCCCAGGCATCTTTTTTTTATTCGCTCCTCTGGTCGTCTCTTATGTGGTTCCACACACTGGAGGCTTTGTGGTTAAATTATGTATTAAGGTCAATGTCAAAACAGGGAAGATGTGTAATCTGCAGGGAGTTTCCTTTTATTCATTATTACAGTGAAGGCTGAGCACAACTGTCAGCCGGCCGTGGTTTTGCTCAGTATGGAGCCCCCCTACCCCCACCCCACCATCATCATCATCATCATCATCATCATCTCCCTCTTGACTCCCCCCTCCTCCTCCACCACCACCCTCTTCATCATCATCCCCCTCCCTCCTCCCCTGGACAGGCTCCTGATAGATTTAGCCAGCTAACCCATCTCACTTTGGGATCTCCCTTTTCTTACAGCGCCAATCTGAGAGCTGTCAGGTGCTCCTACAGGCCGTGTCATCAATCTGATAAAGAGAGGTAGGGAGGGCGGGGACGGGGGACGCAGGAGGGGAGGCGTCGCCTCATCCACTTGTAGTTTGGGGTATTTGTCTAATGTGGAATCGTGTCAGGATACGGCAAGGCGACACGCAAAGGCCGCCCCATGTGACTTCGCACTTGTGGCGGAGTGAGGCGGGGGTTGCCCAAGTAGATAATGGCTCGATTTTTGTTTGTTTTTAGTTGAGGTGGAACAAAATATCAATGGCTCAAAATTATAGTATCGACTTACCGCTAGCAAAAAATAAGGCGTGACCTCTGTAGGAGGTTTTCTTGTTGTAAAACATATACTGTATTTGAAATATGATGCAATATATGTAAAGAATATTTTTTATAATTCCCTTCAGTTGAGAGGTTCTGGGTTTCTGTCTCTGGTCAGGCTTTTCTGCGTTTTTTGCATGTTAACTTTTACTTGTTTTCATACTGAATTCATTTTTAGAAGAATCTGCGATTAATTACATTTTTATACATATAGTATGTCTCTATACTTCTTAAGTAATAGGATTTTACACAAACAGAAAATTATATAATGAGGATTGACACACTGATTACTCTTTTTTTTCTTTTCAACAAAAATATAAATATACATCAATCCATCCATTTTCTAGAGCCGCTTATCCTCACAAGGGTCGGAGGCATGCTGGAGCCTTTCTTAGCTTTCGGGCAGTGGGTACTAGGGTATGTATATCACTACAGAATTCCTATTTTATTTTGTTTGTTTTAAAAAAATGAAGCGTAAAAGATTTCTGTTTAAAATTTTCAACTGATCAGCTGGTCATATTTAAGATATTTTGTATCGCGTAGTCGTCATTTGTGGGTAAAATAAGGTGGGTGCTTTTTGGGCTTTTATTTGTGTTTTGAATTGCATGGTGGGACAGATAAAACAATCCAAATTAGAAGAGCAGAATGAATGACTGACAGAACCAATGACGTTTTCCATTTGCTGACATTAAAACAAACAGTCAAAATATGCCCCACCCCTCCCTTGACCTTCATCCTCCAGCGTCGACCGTTCCTCTCACTCTCCACTAGTGGTGCTCGCCAAAATGGCTACTGACTGCTGGGCCTAATTAGCGGCTCCTCACTGACCCGCGCCGGGGCGAAAGGCCTCGTCAGAACACTGATTCGACATGAGCCGTGCGCCGGCCCAGCGCCTCACGCTAATGAATACTAATGAACGATTAGCACTGCAGGGACACCAACAACATGTCAGTGCCGACCAAGTGCCGAGGCAAGAAGATGACACCGCGCGAATATGCAAACGTCTCAGCGGAGATGGTGGGAGGAGGCGTTGAAGGCGTGAAGGTTAAACAGCGGAGTGTGACGCATTATACTCAACAATAGAGCATTGTCGATATTGTTTTGACCTTGACTTTTGCGATGCAGTTTTGTGTTGACTTCGACTTGACACTGCTAAAGAACCATATTTAGTATCTTAAGTGGGTGTTCAATGAGGCCAAATTCACTTGCAAGCCTTGGACATATTTTAAATCTTTTCCTTCAAAGACGTACGTGTCAGAAAAATGTGTTAAATCAACTGTAGCCACAGTTGTTAAAGATCTGCATGACGGGTAAAACACTGAAAAATGCAGTGAGAAAGTCAACTTCAAAATAAATCTGAGTTTACCAAATGCTATAATATAGGAACGCCTTGGTGCTCTTTTGTTTGTCACGGCATAACAATTTTTATTCTTAATTTTTACAATCCTGTTTTGAAATAAAGTTCAATTGCCAATTCAAGGTGCTAACAAACCACCTAATTACACTGATATCGTCCACATTGACATACATCACCTGTTTGTTGCTAGTGTTTACCAGTGGCGCATCTAACATAAACTAACCGCTAGCTAGTAGAGCTCGAATAACCCATACAGACTGGCATGATAGACTTAAATGACTCTGCACACTTTGATGCTGACATGCATCATTGAGTCTTGAATTGCTTTCACTGTATGTGCAAGCTCGTGATCTATTTGGCCAATTTGTAATGTAGCGACTGATTGTGAGCAGATAACAATATACAGGAGTGTCAAAGTCAAATGGACAGGGGGGGCCAAATGAACAAATTAACCACGAGCTGAGGGCTGCACTGACCACACATAGTCTAGTGAACCAGACTAGAAAAACTAACAAATATATTACTAAATGATTGGATCAGATTAATAAAGCAATATTGTCTTATGACTCTGTCAGGACAGTGGACCCCCGGGTTACGGCGTCCCTGGCTTACGATTTTTTTCACGTCACATTTCAAGTATCTTCATCCCCTTTTTACAGCATTTTTTCCATTTACGATTTCAAGAGGACAGCTCGGTGGCGCAGTGAATAGCACGTCCGCCTCACAGTTCAAAGGTCCCGGTTCAAATCCACCTGGCTCTGGACTTCCTGTGTGGAGTTTGCATGTTCCCCCCGAGCCCACGTGGGTTCTCTCCGGGCACTCCGGCTTCCTCCCACTCCACAAAAACATGTATGGCAGGTACTAAATTACATACTAAATTGTCCTTAGGTGTGTTTGGGCGCATTATTGGTCGTTCGTCTGTGGGCCCTGCGATTGGCTGGCAACCAGTTCAGGGTGTCCCCCGCCTACTGCCCGAAGCCAGCTGAGATAGGCGCCAGCAAGCCTGTGACCCCTGTGGGGATAAGCGGCTATAGAAAATGGATGGATGGATGGACGATATTAAGAACTGTCATAACCTGTGGGTTGGCTGTGTTTTTGTTTTTTTTAGCTGCCACTTCAGGCGTTTTTGGATTGCCCTGTTTTTCTGGTTGTGCCAAACTGCCTGCGCTGCAACACGTCACTAAGATGCTGGTCTGCTATTGGTCGGTGTCATACTGTCATTAAGTTGGCGACATGCTAAAGAATTGATCTAGTGTGAGTGCTTACAATATCATATGTATTGTCCATCATTTCAGCGCTTAATTCAATATTGCTATAGTGATGTTAAAGGGAGAGGTAAGAAGATGATTAGTATGGAAATAACATATATATATATATATATATATATATATATAGCACTTACTATTGACAGTTGTTTGCATTTACAATTTAGCGGTAGATGATTTTACCTGGGATTTTATAGGCATTAGCTAATTATCATATATTTTTATTGCCCGCGACACGATTTTGCGATTCCAACCCCAGAATTCCGTACACATTAAATGAATGAGGCGATATTATTCAAAGCACCATCAGTATATTTTTATGCGAGTAATGGCAAATGTAGGCTACATTTTTCTACAAAGAAATAAGTAATATCAGATTTCTATCAAGTCACTCAAGTCAAAAACTGTTTAAACATACATTTAATTGAAAATAAATTGGTGGTAATTTATTCAAATTAAGGGGAACACGGACTTCAACTTCATTCATACATTTTTCGAGGGGGTACCCAAACTCTGTCCATATAGCCTACCTGACAGAATCACCTTCAGCCTTTGCCTTTGTTTTTGATCAAATCCCCCTCTGTAAATGGCCGGGCTGATTTAGTAATCTCTTTTGCCACTACGAAACTGGCCTTGACAGCAGCCTCGCTTTGTGCTTTGGCTTTCTGAACAGAGCCTGCCGAGATTTAAGACCTCATTTTAATTCTTATGCCTTCTGTAGCACTTGTTACATGTCCATAAACTTGTCTTTGTCCACGTGTTTCATTTCATGATTATACTGTGTCTTTACCACCACACTTTCCCCACACAGAAGACACGCTGGTTTTCTGATATGAACAATTTAGTGATCCGACTCTTACCTTGTTTGAAACCTCCAGTTTTAACGCTAAAATGCACATTTTCATATCGGTCGTATTTTTTCTTACAATACATACCGTAATGGGACAAGCTAGAGGAGGGGGATGTCAGTTGGCTTTTAGTATCAAGTATTATTTTCAATATACATTTCAACGCATTATTTTCAATAAAAGAATCTAGTGGACTAAACCAACGTCCGAGTCCATCCTTGTTCACACACAGGAATATTACTAAAATGGAGAGGATCATGTGAAAGTTATGATGGCTCCATCTGATTCAATTAAGAGTGCACCGGTTAGAGAACACAGAAATGTATTACATTTGACTCGTTTATTAATGGTCTTTATTAAACGTCTTTTGGCATATACCTTAGTTACACAAATATTAGATGCACTTTTTTCCTAAAAATGAAGACCAAAAGTATAGGTGTGTCCTATGTACAGTAACTTATAATTTGATTTTAAATTTATTTTTTCATTTCTCTTTTTTTTCAACACCATTCGCGGAAGCTTGATCTTTCAGCCACTTTAGATAAGTTATGATGTCTCCAATTGATTCAGTTAGAGAACTTTTGACTGGTTTATTAATTGCTGTCTTTTCACATATATATATATATATATATATATATATATATATATATATATATATATATATATATATATATATATATATATATATATATATATATATATATATATATATATATATATATATATATACACATATATATATATATATATATATATATATACATATATATATATAAATATATATATATATATATATATACATATATATATATATATACATATATATATATATATATATATATATATATATATATATATATATATATATATATATATATATATATATGGTGTTTTTATGGTAAAATGAACTCGAACCGCGTTGCAAGGAAAAGCAACAGCTTTGAGCTTCGAGGCATTCACTGACCGCTCACAATGTGGAAAATCACACTTAACTCGCAACAAAGATAAAACTCTGGATATGTACAGAAGAAAATATGAAGAGTTTACAAAAGATAAGATTTATTCTGTTTTGCTATTGTTTTTACAGTGTTGCCAAAGTGTTGGTGCGTCCTATACACAGTAACATAAAAAATTAAGGGTGTGTCTTGTACACACATGCGTCTTATAT
Source organism: Hippichthys cyanospilos (assembly GCF_059441005.1). NCBI lineage: Eukaryota > Metazoa > Chordata > Actinopteri > Syngnathiformes > Syngnathidae > Hippichthys > Hippichthys cyanospilos. The sequence goes on from NC_142373.1 coordinate 1,073,230, forward strand.
TTAAGGAGTTACGGTAATGTCTCAATATCATCCCAGGACCATAAAAAGAAAACCTTCTTGCAGGCGGCATCCAGCCAATGAGGCGTGACTTTGACAGATTTGCTTTAGGTCTTCACTTGCTGCATTTCTGTTGTTTGGTTTTATATTGATCATCAATAAAGTCCTCTTTTTTAATCACAGATTATTTAAAGCCAGCATCAGTCTATACCACCAGTTTTGTAACGTTTGACTGAATCTGTGTCAAATGTATAGAAGATGCTTTGTTAGGCCTTCATTTGCTGCATATTTGCGAGTCCTCTCTTCAAGGAAGTGAATTCCACTGGCTGTAGGTTCCATTCTTATTGCCATAGCAGCCATATGTGTGTAGATGTTTTTCTTGTGTTTCAATACACATACTGAAGTATGTTGGTATTTGTGTGTTTGTCTGACAGTGAAAAGATCTCCAACTTTGATCTGTGTGTACATAATCTCCCACTCTTTGAATTTCAATTCCACTGTCATGTAAACCCTTTTCATCCCAGCCGACTGTTGCTGCTCTAATAATAATATTCAGCTTTTAGGTCACCGCCGAATGCTAATTATGTTGCTATTTTAATTAATATGTCCCTGCAGGTTTCCATATCAGATCAGCTTTAATGCTGCAGCGTGCACAATAAATTACAGTCAACTCCAAAATAAATCTGTTTCAATGAAAAAGGAGGGTGTAAGGTGAAACAGCACCAGCTCTCATTTGAACTGTGTTTACATAAATTGGCTCATTGTTGTTTAATAAAATTACCACGCACACTGGGAAATGTTTGAAGGCACCGTACTGTACATCTTTCACTTCATTTCTCATGGACACACAGATTAACCTGATCAGAAATTAAAAGAATCATCTTAACCCTCCTTTAAATTGTGCCAAAGTAGACTACTTACGTGTTGAATGTGCACATGTAGTAGGTGGCGCACAAACCGTATGGGTTCATAATGAAAGCATTATTGAAATATTGTGGAAATTGCCGGGGTGCTGGAGTTATATTTGCAGTTGTTGAAGTTTTGTTTATCCACAGTTTTTAGAAGAGAAAATGATCAAATAGAATATAATCCCTTTATTGTTACTGTACACAGGTACACAAAGCAATTGGAGGCACTGCTCCGATTGGAGTATATTATTAATATGAACAATAAATGGGTGCATATTGTTACTATAAACAACACATAGACAAAATAATATATGAATATAGAATAAATGGAGGTGGGGGCACCCTGAACTGATTGCCAGTTAATTTCAGGGCACACAAAGACAAACAATCGTTCACGCTGCTAATCACACCTAAGCACAATTTAGAGTGTCCATGACACCTACCATGCATGTTTTTGGAATTTGAGAGGAAGCCGGATTGCCTGGAGAGAACCCACGTGGGCACAGGGAGAACATGCAAACTCCACACAGGAAGGCCAGAGAGATCAAACCCAAGACCTCAAAAATGTGAAGCGGGCAGGCATGCTAACCACTTCCACCACGTAAAGTCACTTGAATGTACGTTGTCTGGCTTCTGTTCGATGTTGTTCTGATCATATCATGGTGTTTCGACTTTTATCAGCTGCGATGTCCATTCATATAAATGATTGGTGAAATGATGTGCAATGATGCCATCTCCTAGTTAGCTTGTTGGATCAAAATCCCTCAGCAACAATGTGCATCATTCTATTAATCCTTTATTTTCATTCACTTTGAAAATTAAAGTCGAGACCTTTTCTCAAAATCCAAAAATTGACATCTTTGACCAAAATTAACATATACATAAAACGTGTGTGCAAGTATTTCTTTTTTTTTTTTTTGGTATACTTCCAAATGAAGGGATGGGTTAATTAATGTTGTGGGGGGAAATCTTGAATTAAAGATGTAAATCCTGACACTTTGGCATGAGGGACAGTGGTCTCCAAGGTCTGGATTATTCTTAGCGTCTACCAATTAACACCATGTCTCTTCTTTTATGTTCACTTCAATTAGCAGCCTTTACCATTTTTAAATTCTTTTCTTCTCACTAGTTGGAGAGTGTCAGTGAGGCTGATCAAAGGCGGCCGCGCACCATAGGTAACGCTGCTTTGCATAAAGACATCTGCATATTTCCTTTTCGCATGAATTACACCAAGCAAATGCCGAGGCAAGCAGCTGCACCAGGACGCTCACGTTGAGAGGGAAACACTTACAACTGCACATGGGGTAACGCCAGGTTCCTGTTACAAGCTGTTGCTGACTATGAAACGTGTAGGAGAAATAGGTAGGCAGTATTAAGCACTAAAGCCGAAATAGATACCTCAGTGTATTGCAAAATAATCATGTGACTCCTCCCTCAACCAGTCACTGAAGAAAGATGCAGAATAGGTGACTGGCCGGCTTGGTGGATGATTGGTTAGCACATTCGCATCTGTGGTACGGATGATGAATGAAAGGAAGTTGGACGCTGTAAAAAACTCAACATCTTGGAAGATGTGAGCTCAGAGCTTCCTTTGGGCCTAAGCAAAATTTCATCTTGGGGTCCTCTGTTTCCACCAAAGTCATAATCATCTTTATTTATTGTTGTATTAATTTTTGAAATGTTGAATTGTTGACTTGAAAGTTGACTTGTTGAATGAACACATTTCACGTGTCAGGGGTTAAAACTGAAGATCATCTAGATTGAACAAATACAAATCCAATTGCTTCATTATCTAAACCAGAAAATGCACTCCAAAACAAAGTGAAAAAGTAGAGAACAAAACTAAAACAGTTCGAGAAGTGTTTAAACTTTTTTCTTCCTCGCTACTACTTCCGTAAATATTAATCATGATAAATTACAACACAAAATACCACTCAGACCGTTGGCAATTGATTGACATTTTTGTTTAAATGACACCACAACAAAAGCGCACAAGTGATTATTTATTAAACTAACATTAGGTGACTATTTCCCGCTGATACCGAATTGATTGAGCAGATTCGTCAATGTCATGTGTGACAAAAGAACACATTAATGATATTTTAACCTTGGAGAACCCAAGAACTCTATTCTTCTAACAAAATACCATTAGAAACTGACCCCGTGGGTTCTCCAGGGTACTTGACTGCACAGTTTCCTCTTTGTTTCAAGGCTATACTTGTATTGATTTATTTATTTCCTTATGTCCATAACACCCTCAGCCACCTATCCACAAAGGTCACGACCATGCTTGAGCCTATCCCAACTGTCTTATTTATTTGTTTATTTCTTTATTTAGTGTTTTTATGAAAGAAAAATGGGACAAGTTGTGCTAAGAAGTTGTAGAAGAATAGGCAACTATCTGCAATAAAGCGCAAAATTCCATGACTAAATGTCACCTGAAAATATTTAGAATTGCCAATAGTTTACACAAAATGGTGACTCGGAAATCCTTTTGTCTCAGTGAAACTCTTCAACTCAGCTCACCAGAATGGTGATGGGGGGGGGTTGCAAAAACAAAATAGGTTAATGAATGATGTACAATAGGTTCCAAATAAAAGCGTCCTCGTCCCATAAGTTTTGAAGTTTCCAGTAATACTACGAGTTAAAAACATGACCGACCCAAACAATGTTTGTTTTAGAATCAATATTGACATACTGCTGTCTTGCTAAGCTACGTAAGAAACGATTTGATTGTGTTTATTTGATTGATTATTTTCTGCTCCAAGCCATCTAATGGTCTGACAAATGAAGCTTGTCCTTCAGCTTGAAAACTCACCACGTTCTTTGTTTGCGCATGATCATTGCATTCCAATGTTAGCTCCACCAATAAATCAATGGGCAAATGAAGTGAGTGGCGCTGAGCGATAGTCACTGTTCTATTGATGTTCGCTCTTCCTGCACGTATTGAGCGCTCTTTAGGCCAAGTGCTGACATTGGAATAAAGGGGACGGCTATGCGGTTCAGCAGCCTCGGGCAAAAGCCATGAAGAAGAAGAGGAATAAAGAGTGTCTTTTGAGTCTGAAGTGCATCCAAAGCACTCTTTGTGGCCGCATTTACTGCTTTAAAAGACTCTTTAATGAGACATATGGAGGGTAATATAAGGAGGAACTCCACTCTAGTCATAATTACAGCATAAATGTGATGAATGATGAATTATGTGTAACTCTTGGCACTCATACAGCAGCCCAGGCTTGTTTTGAGATGTGTCACTTTAACTGAAGACTCCAAACAAAGCCAGATGTTGTATATATCACGTTTGACATTGCATAGATTTAGAAAGGAGTATTTTTAAAATGTGCAACACTTTCACCCCCAGTGAGGAACTGACAGTATATTTGATCCATTGTTCTAGACTTTGTGATAATAATAATAATAAAAAAATGGAATTAAAGGTTGGCACATTCAGACATCAAAACTTGACGTCTGTGTGTTTTCATAACCTGAGTGTCACAAGGCATTAAGAGGAAATGATGTTGAGAGAACCCAGTACTGACTGCCATCTAGTGGTCAAGTAGATAACTGGCCGGACCAGAAAATATGGCAGACACAAAATGACAAAAAGACCTTTATGCCCAACTTTTGCATACATCGAAATTTTCCAGGGAGGGAAAAATCATGACTTTAACATGTGAGAAGATTTGAAAATCCTCATTATGTCCATATGGAGGGGGGATCCAAAAATAAATTGGATATTTTCAAGTCAAAATATATTACAGAACAGTGCTGAGAGTTAAGGCGTAATATTACAGCGTATACTTAAATAAAGAGTTACAATTCTATTATAATCACAAAGAATCGAGAATGAATTTGCACATTTTGTAAATAGTTTTCTAAATGCGTGAGAAGGTATGATACAAATTTCGTATTTAAGGAAACTGCTATTGCTTCTTATGTAGCACGCAAGTGCAATATTCGTGTGCGTTTCTCTTATCCTTTTTATGGCAGATAAAAATAAAAAAGGTACAAAAACCACAAAGATACACAAAAAAAACAAAGTCTCACATAAGGCTGGAAATGTTTAGTCTGCCTCTCAGTCCATTAAAGCTCATGAGTGTGGTCATGCCCCGCCCACTTTGCTATCCTTCAATTCTTTTTCATTGATTCGTTCTCGTCCGATAGTGGACGCTCATCCTTTTCCGTCACAGTAAAGCAAACAACAAGTATGATTAGGGATGGGACGAGACACAAATCCCACGAGGGGTGATGTCTCACAAGATTGAGACGAGACGAGTCGAGATTTTTGCAATATAAAACACAAACACAATTATTTCACACAATTATTTCAATATTCGATTAATCAGCAATGGGTTTTTTTTTGATTAGTCGACTATTTTTTTCCTTGCAATTAGCTAAAGCAGATTCCAAACAAACTCATGCCCCCCTAAAAGAAAATATATTATATTATATTATATTATATTATATTATATTATATTATATTATATTATATTATATTATATTATATTATATTATATTATATTATATTTAAAAACACTTCTCACTTAAGAAATTGTGTATAACAAGACCATGAGTATTTTTATTCAATATACAAATTTTAAAAATGACTACATAAATTATAGAGATCAACAAGGAAGCGCTGCATTTTGCGAGTAGGTCAGCATTATATATTAAAACAAAAAATATGTATTTTTATAAAAACTGCACTGAAGATGGTGTCACAAAAGAAACATTGCAGAACTCATTGCAGAACGCATGTTGTTGGCCACCAAAATACAATTTTAAATATTTGATTAATCTCTCCCTAAATGCTGTATTTTTTGTTTGCTTGATCTAATGTTAATACTATGTGACTGTAAATTGTTGTTCAATAGGCAGCATATGTTTGAGCATATGATTTGTACATTAACTATAAAGAAATGTACACAGTGATGCATAGACCTTTAATGGGTCAGGTTTTGTTTTTGCTTTTTTTGGTTTTGTTTTTAGGCGGCTTGGTGCAAGAATGGTTAACACTCTGCAGTTCAATTTGCTGGCAGTTAAGGGTGTCCCCTGCCTACGAGCCATAGACAGGTGGGAAAGGAACCAGCAAGCCTGCAACCCTAGTTAGAATAAGTGGCTATAGAAAATAAATATGAAATAGATCAAATAAATGATGGATGGATGGATATATGGATGGATGGACGGACGGACGGACGGACGGACGGACAGATATTTTGGAAAGCAATAGTAACCTGTGCAGGATTACAGTTGAGAACAATCACACAAAGAGTGACTGCGACGAGAGCTGCTGAAGTCACTCATTAGGCTATTCCTCCTTAAAGGCACAAATGCTTTATTAAAAATACATGATTGTTACATTATGTATGTACAGTGTGTCTGTGTTATTACATGTGAGAATGCTAGTTTATTTAATTACAATATATGCTATATGGTGGCCACTGGCCAGAATGCATATATAGGTGTAATGCAGGGGTGTCCAAACTCGAGGATGATCAGGATCATCATCAGGCATCTGTTGAGCTTGCTTATGACCTGAATCAGGTGTGTCGGGGAAAGAAACCTAGTAAACATGCAGGTAGGTTACTGGCCCTTGAGAACCAGATTTGGACACCCCTGATGTAGTGAAAGAGGACATCAAAGTAGTCGGAGACAGGCTTGGATGGAGGCAGTTGGGAAAAGTTGAAAAGAAGAAGAAAAAGATGCTATATGGTGGCCACCCAATTGAGTGGCCCAATTTGTAGAAGTATATATATATATATATATATATATATATATATATATATATATATATATATATATATATATATATATATATATATATATATATACTTCTACATTTGTTTTCACTTTTATTCCCTTTTGGGAGAGGGCCACCTTCAATATTGTAAACAAGCGACACAACGTTGAATGCATATATGAATGCAAAAAATTGGCGAATCGACGACAAATTCTATTTGGATTATTCGCTGCATGTTTGTAGTTTATGCATAATACACCCATGTTGGCATGGTGTTGGCATCGCCATACACCAGTCTGACTTTTGTTTAATGTCATGCAAAAGGCTCACATCATGGTGTTTTCTATTTTTATTGGTTGCATTTTTGAAAAGACATTTCATACGAGGAACTCGACGTCATTCTCTTGGCAACATCAAAGGAACCCACAAGCTGTTTTGACGAATTACAAAATTCCTCAGAATCTTCTACTAATCTCTGATTTTCATACATTTCAATTACACTTCAACTACTGGGAAATGATAGTTGAGACCTTAAGGTTGTTTTTGTAGAAATCCAAAGATGTATTGATAATAACTCAAATCATAATCCCTACATAGCCCTGGTTTTGTGAAAACACCACCCCCGGCTACCCCTCACTGAGGTGTTGCTGCCCATGGCCACCCAAAAATTTCTGGCAACGCACCTCTTAATTACACTCTGTCTATCTTTTGTCATCTTTTTAGACAATACAATGCACAAAACGTCTTTACTACAAATGTGTATAGCAATATTTTTTGTGTTTTGGGGGCTGGGCTGATGTGGATGGATGACTCATGACAATTCAAATCATGTGCTTAATGTCACTCAAACTATAACTGAAATCTGTTGATCTACATTTTTTTGCTGTACTAGTATAGCAATAGACAACTGGACAATGCGATTGTGTTTATCTAAGATTATGCATTGTTAGTTCCAATTTAAATTTCACTCACAGTATTAAGAAGTTTATATTTGAATCAATGACAAGGATGATGCTCTGCCCTACAACACTCCACAGGGGGCGTTTAGTTTTAACATTTTTTTTAATATATCACGATGAGGGGGGCGGCATTTATGCTCATAATTTATATCCTCAATCAACCAGGGGATGACAATAATCAGCAGCTGCTGTTTGCTTATTGTTGTAGTCTCATCCTATTCGAAGGTCTGCAAGCGGAAAGGCTCCTTTTGAAGTGACTAAAATGACACTTTCAAGATTAAAAGGAGAAATGCATACACTCATTGCTGAAGTGTGAACAAATGTATCACATTTTTGTGCAAAATAATGTTTCGTTATGTTGTTAGGAATCAAGCTAAAAATCATTACCAGAATAGCATCGACATACAAAGTGCTAGTCTGTGTTAATCGTCTTCCTTTCATTCTCGTTGCTGCAAAAACACATTCACAGGCAGCCGGTAATGTGTTACTAAGTAACCTGTTACTACAAAACGTGTGCATTTTTCAAGTGGTAACAACTGATACTGATACTTTTTCAGACGCTTATTTAGACGATAGTTGCTTTCAGTTATCACAAACACGTATTTCATAGAATGTATATATTTCTAAATGCAGGTCAGTGCTTGAAGGAGTTGCACCTTTCGCCACCACAGGAAGTTGAAGTTAACCACCCCATGATGCAGCTGTGGGAAAGAACAGACGAGACGTGAATGAGCAGCACGCACTTCTCAGCCACGTGCTTCCCTCATGTATTGTGAAAATAATATTTAATGAATGACAACGTTGTCTTGGCTCTGTTCTGGACTTTAAAACGGACCCAAATTGCATCATAAAGGTACCAGCCTGATTTTTTTTTTTTTTAGTAATATATTTATCCCAAAAAGTTGAGTAATATGAATAAAACAACAAACAATACCATTTTTTAACATACAAAATTGAGTTGTAGGTATGCAAATGATTGAAATAGACGTAATTGTTCTGTTGAATCTGTGTTTATTTATCCCTTAACTTTACCTTTATCATTGTGAGCCCCCACCTCCACACATTGATCATACGGTATACTGCAACCACAGACTTTCATCCGCTTACTCATCGAAAGAAGTAAAGCCTAACTACTAAGCTTGTACAGTAATTTGTATTTGGCGTTTTCACATTATTTTCCGGCTCTATGATGAAAATGCAAGGGTCTGGGAGAAGCACTTAATGCACATTTGATAAGAATGCAATTTGAAAATTTCTCTCATGAGGTTTACCTCCAAAACTTACTCAAATTTTCATCTACATCACACTGTCAAAGCCACAAACATTGAAATGAAAGCAAAGCTCATTGGGATAAATTCCCCTGTGAAATGGAAGCATAACCTTTGTCAGTCAAAATTCACAAAATTCACATAATATACACTAAATTATGGGTTCTTCAATTCTGGTCCCCTCGGGCCGGTCTCCTGAAGGTTTTATATGTGTCCCTGGGTGCAACACACCTGATTCAAAAGATCAGATCAAATCAGAGATCAGATTTTTTTTTAAGTGAGATCAAAATAAGATTAATTAGATGACACTGTGGACATACAGAGAAGGATACTTAGCAATAGCATAAAGTGTACACTAGTGAATACAATTTCCACAATCAGTAATAAAGTGCAGAGAACAATGGTACACACTAACCAATTTCCTCATGTCGTGCTCATGCATTTATCAAAATCAAATATCCATAATGCAACAGAGGTAAATAAATAAACTAAGAAATAAGACATGTCCTTGTTATAAGAGAAAAACTAGATTTGTTCATAGAGAAAAGCCTCAATTTGAGCTTCAAACAAACAATACTTAGTAAATGCTGTACCTATAAATGGTGGTTAAATCTCAATTTCTGCTCATCAAGTGGGTTGATAAATGGATCTTAGTATAAAACACGCACTAATAATTGTGTTTCGAGCAAGAAGGAAAAAATCACAAATTGGCAGTAACAATGGCAAGGTAAAATGGCTCTCCTCTGGTTGCAGCCATGGGGTGCTTATTCGTAATCTGTTCATATAAGTATGAAACCTCAACATGACTTGTACAATTTTTCAATAAAGGTTGGGAAAGAAGGCTTAGTGAATACATAGATGACATATATAATGAGGCATTTCTACATATCACATATCATACATATTGATTTACTTCCAATAAAGCATTTAGAACAAGGTGGGTAAAATGGGTTCCATCCATACAAAAGTCTCAAGATGCTAGCTGAGAGTCACTCGGGTTGTCTGTGACGTCATCTACGTTAATGGTGATCCAGACAAACCTGCGCCGTTCTGCCTGTTCCCGGCATGAAAGTAAGAAAAAGATGGAAATAAGTGAGGCCTTGGCGGTAGCAAGGTCGTTAACGCTTGCTTTTATCCTCCCCTGCACTTATTGGAGGTTAGGGAAGCCTGTTCTGCATCACCCAAGGCCTCACCTTTGAACACCACACACACACACACACACACACACATACATATATATAGACACACACATTCACAGAGGTATCTCTTTCATTTGGCCTGCTTGAATTTCATCATTCATTTTTACATCGCATTAGGGGGAGGTGGGCGTGTCAGAGCGTCACAGGGCTGCTGTTACTCCTGGAGAAGACTTGAATAATGTACGGGCCGAGGCAGCGGCAACATGGCATACTGCGGAAACACAGCGGAGGAGGGGAAAAAATTCAAGGACTTATCTGCATAAATATGTGTCTGGGTTTTATTACATTACAATGTCGACTGGTTTCTTGAAAGGGATGCAAGTCAGTCATTGGATATCAAAGTGTTACAACCAACTGCTTTAATTTGATTGACAAGATGTGTCTGGGGTTTTTTTTTGACAACAGATGAAGACGTATTTGATTTGAGAAAACATCTATTTCTTTTATTGTCCTTGTTGCAAGAGATTTTTTAAAGTTCAACAACTGTGCAGAAGCATTTCAAAAGTCTTTTCATAGAATGTTTCCCATTGTTTGCTGAAAAACTCACCTATTTTCATTTTTGTGCTTAGGCATTAGTCAGTGCTCCCCAACCGAGGGTGTAAACATTCCTTTAAAATAATATAGAGATACAGTACAACACAAAACGTGTACAAAGTGCTTATTGAGAGCCCTGCCTACTGTATGTAGGAGTGATGGGAGAGAATGAAACCTGAAGTGTGTTGCTTATACTCGCTCAACTCCGTTGTGTTGTTTATGTTGCAGTCGTTGCAGAAAACCCCTCTTCACAAACTTAGGATGTCGGATATCTCAAACATACGTTTAAGGCCACTGTTATTTGTGATCTCCAGCAGCTGATTGTCCTCTTGCACGGCCATTCTAAATTCACCTGGTTTTGATAGAAAGTAGCCCTCAAACTTGTTTTTTTGCAATAAAACATTATTTCAAGTCGGAATCATGGTTTGCCTTTCAAAAGGTATTTTTTTTTCAGTGTTGTAAGCACTTTTCCTGTCTCTCCACTGGGCCATTTCCCCCTCCCAAAGAAATTTTCCGAAGATGTCTGTTTCTTCTCCATTTTGCGAATTTTGGTTCTCAAGTGACCAAAATTAATCGAAATAATAGATCTTTTTCAAAATAAAACATCTTTCAGACTCAAATATACATAAACATCCATCCATCCATTATCTATGGCCACTCATCCTCACAAGAGTCACAGGCTTTGCTGGTGCCTATCCCAGCTGACTTCGGGCACCAGGCAGGGGACAGCCTGAACTGCTTGCCAGGGCACACAGAGACAAACAACTATTCATGCAACCAATCACACCTAAGGACAATTTAGTATGTCCAATACACCTGCCATGCATGCTTTTGGATTGTGGGTGGAAGCCGGAGTGCTCAGAGAGAACCCACGCGGGCTCAGGGAGAACATGGATTTGAACTCCAACCCCTTACCTGTGAGGTGGGCGTGCTAACCAATTCGCCACCGAGTAGCCTATACATAAAACAGAAATAATTTTAGGTGCAGCCCATGTAACCTGGTACAGCTACAGGCAAGTGGTTTCCCTAAGTTATGCCATTTCAAAGCGTAGCATTTTGGGACCCAGATATTATGTGATTTAATACAAAGCTTTATTTAGACATTGTGCTTTACTGTCATCTTTTTAGCATTAATGTGAATTTCCGTATTTTCCGCACTATAAGGCGCACCGGATTATAAGGCGCACCCTCAATCAATTACATATTTTAACACTTTTTCAATCACAATATAGTAATACTCAAAGTAATAACAAAAATAACTCAAATAATAATTCTAAACTCTCAATAGCATAATAACTCAATGTCAATATGACCAACCTTGTTCAACTGTAAACACACAAAAGAAACAGGTAAAGCTTACTTTATCAGTTCATTCCCCATCTACGAATCCCAATCTCAATATTGATCCATATATAAGGTGCACCTGATTATAGAGCGCACCTTCAGCTTTTTTAAAAAATTAAGGTTTTTCGGTGCGCCTTATAGTGCGGAAAATACGGTACTAAATTTTAGTTGCTGTTTCACTATTTGTCACAGGGCTAAGGCATGTATAATGCACTTTTTTATGAAATGTACTATATTTTGTGTGAATGTGTGTGTATGTGTGTGTAGGTATGTGTGAAAGAGAGAGAGAGGAAGAGAGAAAGAGAGAGAGAGAGATTAAGGGAAGGAAATTTACCTAAACAGGGTACATGCCATTAGATGTCTTTGTGAAGCAGCATGTGGCTCATTGTGCAAGGCACTGTTCCCAGTAGTGATCAACAATTCAGGGATCGCGAGCCTGCTACGACCTGTAGAAGGGTGATAACAGCTGCCTTGTTAGGCAAAATACCTTGCATGTTGCTTTCCGTGCGTTTGCTTCATGCAACTTAGTTTATGAATTGCAAAAGTGTAATAAAAAAAGACGATATTGATTGTTTGCTGGATGCATATAATTATTACCACATTGTTGGGTGGGGGTTGTATATAGAGTGTGTCATGTGTCATGGATCATGGGTCTCATGTGAATATTGCAAGATT